>NC_091468.1:58067135-58162135 GCF_027789765.1 Dendropsophus ebraccatus | reverse complement strand
CTGCTGTCTGTACTATTTACATAGCCTTCTGTCTGTAGCATTTACATAGCCTGCTGTCTGCAGTATTAACATAGCCTGCTGTCTGTAATATTTACATAGCCTGCTGTCTGTAATATTTGTATAGCCTGCTGTCTGTATTATTTACATAGCCTGCTGTCTGTAATATTTGTATAGCCTGCTGTCTGTATTATTTACATAGCCTGCTGTCTATAGTATTTATATAGCCTGCTGTCTGCAATATTTACATAGCCTGCTGTCTGTAGTATTTACATAGCCTGCTGTCTGTAGTATTTGCATAGCCTGCTGTCTGTATTATTTACATAGCCTGCTGTCTGTAGTATTTACATAGCCTGCTGTCTGCAATGTTTACATAGCCTGCTGTCTGTATTATTTACATAGCCTGCTGTCTGTAGTATTTGCATAGCCTGCTGTCTGTAATATTTACATAGCCTGCTGTCTGTAGTAGTTACATAGACTGCGGTCTGTAATATTTACACAGCCTGCTGTCCTTACCATTTACATAGCCTGCTGTCTGCAGTATTTACATAGCCTGCTGTCTGTAGTATTTACATAGCCTGCTGTCTGTAGTATTTACATAGCCTGCTGTCTGTAGTATTTACATAGCCTGCTGTCTGTAGTATTTACATAGCATGTTGCCCATCACAGGTTCTCACCTCTTTTTATGCATCCTAAAATATTGTGTGCTTTTGCAGCTTCTGACATTGTGACTTTTTGTTATCTTGGAGTAAAGCTCAGCAGCACCATGACTCCTGTGCTGAGGTCAGATGAAGGAGAAGGGTCTACTGGTGGGGGGTCAGTGCACTGTCCAGGGTTCCGCTGTTCCACTGCACTTTCCATGCTGTCTCATTGTTGCTCACATTTCCCCTCCAGCATTGTTAACACTTCATGTTTGCTGTGACAGAGCTGCGGCCTTATGGTATGGATGATCACACATCACTCACAGCCTCTTATACAGAAGCGCATTGAAGCTCAGAGGAAAACTGGTTAACCGGAGGCTAAAGGAAGAACAGAAGAAGGAACCAGCATAATGTGAAATATATATACACAGCTGCTCTAGCCTCACATGGCTGTAGGAGGCGCTGTAACCCATGAAACCTGAACTTTCCTCTCCTGAACACCTCTGTGCTGCTGTCCTAACCTCACAAGGCTGCTCTCTATGGTGCTATTATAATCCTTTCTTTAGTCCTGGTATGATCATTTCTTCATGGTCCTGATATGATCTGCTTTTCTTGGTCCTGATAAACTTTGCTCTTCCTGATCCCAATATACTCTGCTCTCCGTAGTCCTGATAGGATCCTCTCTCCATGGTTCTGATATAATCCGCTGTATATGGTTCTGATATAATCTGCTCTACATAGTCCTGATATAATAAGCTCTCCATGGTCCTGATATGATACTCTTTCAATGGTTGTGATATGACCTGCTGTCCATGGTCCTGATATAATTTATCCTGATATGATTCTCTCTCCATGGTCCTGATATGATTCTCTCTCCATGGTCCTGACATAAACCTATCTCTGTGGTCTCAATATGATCTGCTCTCCATGGTCCTGATATGATCCTCTCTCCATGAGCTTCAGATGATCTGTTCTCCATGAAGATATTGTCCTGATATGATCTGCTCTCCATGGTCCCGATATGATCCTCTCTTCACATTTCTGATTCCCACCTGTATGATGTGATGTCTATGGTTCTGATATAATCTGTTCTCCATGGTCCTGATATAATCTGCTCTCCACAGATCTTATATGATCCTCTCTCCATGGTCCTGATATGATCCCCTCTCCATTGTCCTGATATGATCCTCTCTCCATTGTCCTGATATGATCCTCTCTCCATGGTCCTGATATGATCCTCTCTCCATGGTCTTGATATGATACTCTCTCCATGGTCCTGATATGATCCCCTCTCCATTGTCCTGATATGATCCTCTCTCCATTGTCCTGATATGATCCTCTCTCCATGGTCCTGATATGATCCTCTCTCCATGGTCCTAATATGATCCCCTCTCCATGGTCTTGATATGATCCTCTCTCCATGGTCCTGATATGATCCCCTCTTCATGGTCCTGATATGATCCTCTCTCCATTGTCCTGATATGATCCTCTCTCCATGGTCCTGATATGATCCTCTCTCCATGGTCCTGATATGATCCTCTCTCCATGGTCCTGATATGATCCCCTATCCATGGTCCTGGTATGATCCTCTCCTCATGGTCCTGATATGATCCTCTCTCCATGGTCCTGATATGATCCTCTCTCCATGGTCCTGATATGATCCCCTCTACATGGTCTTGATATGATCCTCTCTCCATGGTCCTGATATGATCCTCTCTCCATGGTCCTGATATGATCCCCTTGTCATGGTCCTGATATGATCCTCTCTCCATGGTCCTAATATGATCCCCTCTCCATGGTCCTGATATGATCCTCTCTCCATGGTCCTGATATGATCCTCTCTCCATCGTCCTGATATGATCCTCTCTTCATGGTCCTGATATGATCCCTCTCCATGGTCCTGATATGATCCCCTCTCCACGGTTCTGATTCTCACCTTTGTGATGTGATGTCTATGGTCCTGATATAACTGATGCTCACAGAATTTAGAGGATCACAGAATATTCGGTAGCCTAACTCCCTTTGGTTATTTGCTCAGCTCTATAACTATTTGTTAGTATTTCCCATTAAGCTTCTTAAAGGGATCCTGTCATCACGTACGTGGAGTCTGAACTACTGGACCATATATTATTGGTGCAGCCCCCCGGAAGCTTCTCCCTACCTAATCTTCCTCAATTCATAGATCTCTTACTCTCTATATAGAACTCTATGATTCGGGGTGAACAGAAGGGACCGCCCTTATGACTCTGGGTTCAGGCAGTATGAATGTGATGACATTTTTAACATTTTCAGCCTATCTGTTAGCTTTTAGACAATGGTAAGATTCATATTTACAATCAGGAGGAGAAAACGCTTCCTGCCCTCTTATTCCTCGCAGCTGAGGGTTTGGTACAATGTATGCAGTGATGTAACAACATCGGCAGCACAGACTTCTCTCCTGTCCTGTTGAGATCAGTCTGTCTTTGAATCACAAAGTCTATTAGAAAGTTACAGAACTGTTAGGAAAGTGGAGGAGAATTTATCAGGATTAGATTCCTATGAGCTGTGACTGAAGATGGAAATTTGCTTTTACCAAATTTGCTAAGAATCTAAAGGCGTCGGCATCTTTCATGTCGGAGGCGCCGGGTAACCCATGCGAGTCTCTAACGCGTCCCACTCCGCTTGTCAGATGTCACTGCCAATGAAAACCGAAATATTGAAACATTTGCTGAATCTGTCAGTCCTAATTATTTCACCAGACGCTGCCAACTCCTCGAAATGTTCCGCAACCTGAGATGTATATGTAAGAGACGAGTGAAATCCCATGAAAGCCACGAGACGAAAGGAATCTCAGCCTGATGACAGATGGAGCCGCTTCTCAGACGTGCGGAAGGATTTAGCAGGAAAAATCAGCTCAAAGACCAGAATTGTGTTCAAAATAATAATAAAAAGAAAGTGTGGGATCCCCTGGTGATGTGACTGTGGCGGTCACTGTAATGAGGAGAAAACGGGAACAAAGATGGCTGCCAGGAGGACTTCACTTCTCTATTATGTCAATGTTATGACTGTACTGTGTGTATTATTCCTGTACTATGACATCATTATGTATATTATTCCTATACTGTGACATCATTATGGATATTATTATCACTGTGTGTATTAATTCTGTACTGTGGCATCATTGCATTTATTATCTCTCTATTGTGACATCATTTTGTTTCTCATCCTTGTACTGTGACATCACTATGTTTATTCCTGTGATATCATCATTTCCCAGTTCTGTGACATCACTATGTGTATTATCCCTGTACTGTGGCATCAGTGTTTTTATTATGCACGTAACATGACATCACTGTGGTCATTATTCCTGTAACATGACGTCACTGCGTATTATCCCTGTACCGTGACATCACTGTGTGTATTATCCCTGTACTGTGACATCACTGTGTGTATAATCCCTGTACTGTGACATCACTGTGTGTATTATCCCTGTACTGTGACATCACTGTGTGTATTATCCCTGTACTGTGACATCACTGTGTGTATTATCCCTGTACTGTGACATCACGGTGTGTATTATCCCCCCTGTGCTGTGACATCACTGTGTGTATTATCCCTGTACTGTGACATCACTGTGTGTATTATCCCTGTACTGTGACATTATTTACTATCCTTGGACTGTGACATCACTGTATATATGCCTATCACCTCAATGATGTCATGACTTCATGTCAAACTAATAGACCAAACTACAATTATGGCAAGTAGAGAGCAGCCTAATGTCATCTATGATGTTTAAAATAACTACGTAGATCCATGTTTGTAGCTGGAACCTCTCTTTGTGTCTACCACTTATTCTTCAATGCAATTTTACAGCTATCCCCCTTTAAAGTTAGGCCCCAACCACTGCAATGTCCATCCTTCCTTCCACATGATGTCACAGGGACTGTTCTCTAAGCACAAGACATTACACCTGGGCGACCTTCTTTCCCCATACAGTACTTGAGGACCAGGACTTCTTCTTCCCAGGCTTGCAGGAGTTCCCAGCATTCACACCTTCACATTTTAGGAGCGGGTCTAATTGATATAAACTGTAAAAGTGGGAAATCCCTTTAAAACAGAGCCGAGCATAATAGGGCCAATAAAACACTGGATCCATAAATGTCCGTATCACCGCAGCTTTTTATTGATTTTTGTGTCTTTTTTATTCCATTAAATACCGGTCATCCTAGCGACATTTATATCCACCATTAATCACCAGAGATGAGATCAGGGCCGGACTCATTATACCTCGAGCGTCTTATTGCTTCCACTGAATAGAAGATTTTACACTACAGGAAGTTCAAGAGTTCAACAAATCATTGACATAAAGTGTGGCAGTGAATTGATAATGCTGCAGGACCCCCGGGAGATGAGGATTAGGGACCCTCCACCATAATTCACAATGACTGGGACCCTTATAATGAAGGAAACAGCTCACCTGTCCAGGTGGGATCCACCTGTGCTCGAACTCCGCGTGTGGTGAGAGCGGCCAGAAGTAAGAATCGAGAAGTAGGTTCAGTAACAAGGTGCTCTCCAATCCAAATAAAAACATACTCCATATGTCCCAACCGACGCGTTTCGGGTACAGTTAACCTTTAGTATCATGATTAAGTGTTACGAGAGCCCTAAACCCATTGGTTGTGACATATGGAGCATGTTTTTATTTGGAATGGAAAACACCTTCTTACTGAACCCACTTCTTAGGACCTTTATACCGTTTTTATAAAGTCGCTCTGCAATGTGGTGAATCAGCTTGTAGTTTATTTACCTATCAGTCAGAGGCGCCCCCAACTGGTGGGCAGAGAAACTACAAGCTTATTCAGGATATTGCAGTGCGGCTTCCTCAACTCTTTATTTGGATGTCCTTGGAGCTCTAAGCCGAGTGCCAGAAGATGCTCATCCTGCAGAACAATACAGTCATCAATACATTGTGAGGAACCCCTGGGGGGAGGCGTAAAGATTGGGGACCTCATCTTTGAGACAAACATCAGGGACTTCACCCTGAGACACAGACATTGGGAACCTCACCGTGAGACAAAGACATTGGGGACCTCACCATAAGCCAAAGACATCTGGACCTCACTCTGAGCCAAAGACATCGAGGACCTCAGACTGAGACACAGACATTGGGGACCTCACCCTGAAAAACAGACATCGGGGACCTCTCCCTGAGAGAAAGACATTAGGGACTTCACCCTGTGTACAGTAGTGTACAGTAATGTCACCTCTGAGTTGTAGGGTACAGTGACCTCACCCCTGAGATGAAGAGTACAGTGACCTCACCCCTGAGATGTAGGGTACATTGATGTCACCCCTGAGATGTAGGGTACAGTGACCTCACCCCTGAGATGTTGGGTACATTGACCTCACCCCTGAGATGTAGGGTACATTGACCTCACCCCTGAGATGTAGGGTACATTGACCTCACCCCTGAGATGTAGGGTACAGTGACCTCACCCCTGAGATGTAGGGTACATTGACCTCACCCCTGAGATGTAGGGTACAGTGACCTCACCCCTGAGATGTAGGGTACAGTGACCTCACCCCTGAGATGTAGGGTACATTGACCTCACCTCTGAGATGTAGGGTACAGTAACCTCACCTCTGAGATGTAGGGTACAGTGATGTCACCCCTGAGATGTAGGGTACAGTGATGTCACTCCTGATTTGTAGGGTACAGTGACCTCACCCCTGAGATGTAGGGTACATTGATGTCACCTCTGAGATGTAGGGTACATTGACCTCACCTCTAAGATGTAGGGTACATTGACCTCACCTCTGAGATGTAGGGTACAGTGACCTCACCCCTGAGATGTAGGGTACATTGATGGAAATAACAAGAAAGTCCAACAGCATCCAATCTTCTAAAGAGCCTTCAAACCTTTATTATGCTCACAAGCAATACGACGTTTCGACTCGCGATGAGTCTTTGTCAAGTGTCCACTTGACAAAGACTCATCGCGAGTCGAAACGTCGTATTGCTTGTGAGCATAATAAAGGTTTGAAGGCTCTTTAGAAGATTGGATGCTGTTGGACTTTCTTGTTATTTCCGCTTATACACCCACCTACTGAGATAGTGGGCTCCTGCGTGCATCCACATATCGTGCCTATTTAGAGGGACCGTCTAGTGCTGCTGGATCTCCATTGATTGCTGTAGGGTACATTGATGTCACTCCTGAGATGTTGGGTACAATGACCTCACCCCTGAGATGTTGGGTACAATGACCTCACCCCTGAGATGTAGGGTACATTGACCTCACCTCTGAGATGTAGGGTACACTGACCTCACTCCTGAGATGTTGGGTACATTGACCTCACCCCTGAGATGTAGGGTACATTGACCTCACCTCTGAGATGTAGGGTACAGTGATGTCACCCCTGAGATGTTGGGTACAATGACCTCACCCCTGAGATGTTGGGTACAATGACCTCACCCCTGAGATGTAGGGTACAGTTACCTCACCTCTGAGATGTAGGGTACACTGACCTCACTCCTGAGATGTAGGGTACAGTGATGTCACCCCTGAGATGTAGGGTACAGTGACCTCACCCCTGAGATGTAGGGTACAGTGACATCACTCCTGAGATGTAGGGTACAGTGACCTCACACCTGAGATGTAGGGTACAGTGACGTCACCCCTGAGATGTAGGGTACATTGACCTCACCTCTGAGATGTAGGGTACAGTAACCTCACCTCTGAGATGTAGGGTACAGTGACATCACTCCTGAGATGTAGGGTACATTGACCTCACCTCTGAGATGTAGGGTACATTGACCTCACTCCTGAGATGTAGGGTACATTGACCTCACCTCTGAGATGTAGGGTACAGTAACCTCACCCCTGAGATGTTGGGTACAGTGATGTCACCCCTGAGATGTAGGGTACAGTGATGTCACTCCTGATTTGTAGGGTACAGTGACCTCACCCCTGAGATGTAGGATACAGTGATGTCACCTCTGAGATGTAGGGTACATTGACCTCACCTCTAAGATGTAGGGTACATTGACCTCACCTCTGAGATGTAGGGTACACTGACCTCACTCCTGAGATGTTGGGTACATTGACCTCACCCCTGAGATGTAGGGTACATTGACCTCACCTCTGAGATGTAGGGTACAGTGATGTCACCCCTGAGATGTTGGGTACAATGACCTCACCCTTGAGATGTTGGGTACAATGACCTCACCCCTGAGATGTAGGGTACAGTTACCTCACCTCTGAGATGTAGGGTACACTGACCTCACTCCTGAGATGTAGGGTACAGTGACGTTACCCCTGAGATGTAGGGTACAGTGATGTCACCCCTGAGATGTAGGGTACAGTGACCTCACCCCTGAGATGTAGGGTACAGTGACATCACTCCTGAGATGTAGGGTACAGTGACCTCACACCTGAGACAAGAAAGGCTACATAAAGACTTCAGCCTTAGAGTTCAGTCAGGTCACGGGGGCAGTTGAGGCTACAGGCGGACGCTGTTACATGGACTTGGTTCCCTGCCCCCTCCCTGTGACACCTTCACACTGGTCCACACTGTAGGAATGCCTGGGGGTGACCCTGGGGTGATTCTTTATTGTTCCAGCTCACCGGTCTAGGAATTGGAGTGTAAGTGATTTGGTGAATCATCTGAGGAGCGAATAATTAATAATTTATGGCTGTGCCGGGTGTGACCTTTGCCCCTGATTCTCCTCGGTGATGCCACACATCATGATGGTCTCCACCACTCCTACTTATACGGTAAGGGAATAGATTCTCTGCTTGTCCCTAATGTAACAACCTGTCAGGCCCTTGATGCTCCGCCATGCTGCAGCCTCTACAATCCCGCCAACACCTTCCACCTGCCCAACCCAACTGATCAGCGGCCAATCCAGACCCCCAACACATCTCCCCATATCACTGCAGAGACTCAGACATGGGGAAGGGGAGACCAAAGCTTCATATTCTCTACCAGGATGTCTCAAAGATGTCATGAGAGACATAGAGAGACTGAGCTAAAGAGAGAGACACAGAGAGAAGGACAAGGAGAGAGGTGATAAAGGATGAATGAAAAGAGAGAGACACTGAGAAAAGAACAGATGAGAGAGGAAGAAAGAGAGACTGAGAAGGAGGAATGAAGAGGGAGAGACACTGAGAAAGATGATAGAGGAAGAGATGGAGAAGGATGAATGAAAAGAAAGACACTGAGGAAGAGACAGATGAGATGAAGAGAGAGAGATGGAGAAGGATGAATGAAAAGAGAGACACTGAGGAAGAGACAGATGAGATGAAGAGAGAGAGATGGAGAAGGATGAATGAAGAGAGAAACATAGTGAAAGAGAGGGAGAAGGGGAAGAGAAAGAACAAGAGATGAAAGAGGAAGAAGAAGACAGAAAGAGAGAAGAGGAAAATGGAAAGTTGAGAGGAAGATAGAATAAGAGAGAAGACACCTAGAGGGAGGGGAATGGGAAAAAAAGCAAGAGAGCAAATGGGAAGAAGAAAAACAAAAAAGTAGAAAGTGACAGAAAAGGGTAAGAGAGAAGGGGAAGAGGAGGAAAAAGAGAGAAGCGGAAATGGAAGAAAAAGAGAAGGAGAAGAGCAAAAAAGAGTAAGAGAGAGAAAGGGGAAGAGGAAGGAAGGAAGGAAGAAAGAGAGAGAGAGAAGGGGGATAAGAGAGAAAGAAGGGGAGGAGGAAGAATGTGAGTGAGAGAGATAAGGGGGAGAGAGAGTAGGGAGTGACAGAGGGGTAAGAGGAACACAGAAAGAAAAGGAGAGAAGGGGAAGAGGAGGAAAAAGAGAAGAGGGAGAAAGGGGAATAAAAAGAGAAGATGAAGAGAGAGAGAGAAGTGTAGGAAGAAAAAAGTGAGTGAGAAAAGAAGAAGAAAGAGTGGGAGAAAGGAAAGAGGAAGAGAGAAGGAAAAGGAAGAAAGAGAGAAGGGGAGGAGGACGAAAGTGAGTGAGAGAAGGGGGGGGAGAAAAGAGAAAGGAAGAAAGAGAGAGAAGAGATAATGAGAGAGAGAAGGTGAAGAGGAAGAAAGAGAAGGGGAAGAGAGAGGCTGAGGAGAGACAGAGTGAGAGCGCTGCTCTGCAGCATAATGTTGCTCTTAATTACATTTGGTATGCTAATTTCTGATAAAATAAATATCTTCTGGGAGCGGCGGTGCCTCATTTCACGCTGGCTGCTCCGCTGCGGTTGTCACACATTTCAAACAGACGTCTGTCAGCGGCCGGTCTCTTGTCTACAGACATGGCGTACATTAACCCCTTCTGTGACCCGGACAATCCTGGACCACCACAGAGCAGCACTCCAAGCGTAGTGTCAGTGTCCGCCTAACAAGACACAATTACCGATGTAACTGAGCTCATCTACAATGACAACCAACATATACTCATGACAAACTCCCCCTCACTACATCTGCAGCCATACAGAGCACTGACATGTCAGACTCAGCTCTGCTACATCTACATAGAAAGGCTGCAAACAATCCAAATCTAGCATTAGCCATAAAAGCACACATGGTCAAAATGCTGTAAAAATTGAATACAAAAAGTTACCACTCCTATGGGGGAGATTTATCAAACATGGTGTAAAGTGAAACTGGCTCAGTTGCCCCTAGCAACCAATCAGATTCCACCTGTCATTCCTCACAGACTCGTTGGAAAATGAAAGGTGGAATCTGATTGGTTGCTAGGGGCAACTGAGCCAGGACTACTTTACACCAGTTTAATAAATCTCCCCCTTAGTGCCCAGTAGCAGCAACAGGCAGTCTCAGATAGAGTGGAGTCCTTATTCCATCATGCAATGTTGCTGCCATGATGGCAGAAATGTTTCGGCCATATTGGTTGTCACCTCGCTTTCCTCGCTGCTGAGAATGTGACAGACGGGAAGATGCTGCCGATTTCCCGGGAACTTCTTTGGGGTAAATGTTCCGTCATAAATGCAGAGTAATGAATGTTCGGCGCCATAAATTTTTTTTTCTTGTTCTAATGGAAGATTCTGTCGCTCGACGTTAAGAAATAAATGAATTTTTCTTCCAACTTCAGCGACTTCATCAGATGAAAATAAATTCCTCACCGTAAATCTGGAAATGTTCCTCAAGCAGCCGCCTCCGCCGCGACAGATGTCAGGACGCAGAGATCACCTGATCCACCGCCGTAGGTACAATTTATATCACGTCTCACAACTTCATCAATATCTGCTTATAATATATCATGCTGAGAACATCATGCTCCGGTTACATCCAGAGCTGCATTCACTGTTCTTATACTCCAGTCACATCCAGAGCTGCATTCACTATTGTACTCCACTCACATCCAGAGCTGCAATCACTATTATACTCCAGTCACATCCAAAGCAGCATTCACTATTCTTATACTCCAGTCACATCCAGAGCAGCATTCACTATTCTTATACGCCAGTCACATCCAGAGCAGCATTCACTATTATACACCAGTCACATCTAGAGCAGCATTCACAATTTTAATACTCCAGTCACATCCAGAGCAGCATTCACAATGCTAATACTCCAGCGAGGTAGAAAAGAGGTGTGTAAAATATGTATTATAAGCCATCCATGGGGGAATATAAGGGGAGGTATGGAACTGGGTATGGACAGATTCCAGAAGATTCCATATGGATCTGGAGATTTATGGCCCTGAGAAGCCCTGAGAGTCTTACGAGCTTCAGCAGCTTCATCATGCACCATTTTCATCCCCTACATGTACAGCACTACACGGCCCGGCCTCTGCGCCCGGTTATTATGTTCTGAGCTGCGACCTCGCCCTGCACTTTCATCCTTGGATCATTAAAACAATTAGATTAAAAATAATGAAGAAAAATGAAAAAAATAGAACATAATTAAGCAGATTTATGACAATGTGACACAGCAGCAGGTGATCCGCCCCCGCAGCGTGCAGAGCCCACCGCCCCCCCCCCCCCGCAGCCCGCAGAGTCCACCGCCCCCGCAACCCGCAGAGCTCACCACCCCCCCCCCCGCAGCCCGCAGAGTCCATTGCCCCCGCAGCCCGCAGAGTCCACCGCAGCCCGCAGAGTCCACCGCCCCCGCAGCCCGCAGAGCCCACCGCCCCCCCCCCGCGGCCCGCAGAGTCCACCGCCCCCGCAGCCCGCAGAGTCCACCGCCCCCGCAGCCCGCAGAGCCCACCGTACCCCCACAGTGCGCAGAGTCCACCGCCCCCCGCAGCCCGCAGAGTCCACCGCCCCCGCAGCCCGCAGAGTCCACCGCCCCCCGCAGCCCGCAGAGTCCACAGCCCCCGCAGCCCGCAGAGTCCACCGCCCCCGGCAGCCCGCAGAGTCCACCGCCCCCGCAGCCCGCAGAGTCCACCGCCCCGCAGCTCCCGCAGAGTCCACAGCCCCCGCAGCCCGCAGAGTCCACCGCTCCCCGCAGCCCGCAGAGTCCACCGCCCCCGCAGCCCGCAGAGCCCACCGCCCCCCCCCCGCGGCCCGCAGAGTCCACCGCCCCCGCAGCCCGCAGAGTCCACCGCCCCCGCAGCCCGCAGAGCCCACCGTACCCCCACAGTGCGCAGAGTCCACCGCCCCCCGCAGCCCGCAGAGTCCACCGCCCCCGCAGCCCGCAGAGTCCACCGCCCCCCGCAGCCCGCAGAGTCCACAGCCCCCGCAGCCCGCAGAGTCCACCGCCCCCGGCAGCCCGCAGAGTCCACCGCCCCCGCAGCCCGCAGAGTCCACCGCCCCGCAGCTCCCGCAGAGTCCACAGCCCCCGCAGCCCGCAGAGTCCACCGCTCCCCGCAGCCCGCAGAGTCCACGGCCCCCGCAGCACGCAGAGTCCACCGTACCCCCACAGCGTGCAGAGTCCACCACCCCCCGCAGCCCGCAGAGTCCACCGTACCCCCGCAGCCCGCAGAGTCCACCGCCCCCGCAGCCCGCAGAGTCCACCGCCCCCCGCAGCCCGCAGAGTCCACCGCCCCCGCAGCCCGCAGAGTCCACCGCCCCCGCAGCCCGCAGAGTCCACCGTACCCCCACAGCGTGCAGAGTACACCACCCCCCGCATCCCGTAGAGTCCACCGTACCCCCACAGCGCGCAGAGTCCACCGCCCCCCGCAGCCTGCAGAGTCCACCGCCCCCCGCAGCCTGCAGAGTCCACCGCCCCCCGCAGCCTGCAGAGTCCACCGCCCCTCCGCAGAGTCCACCGCCCCCCGCAGCCCTCAGAGTCCACCGCCCCCCCGCAGCCCTCAGAGTCCACCGCCCCCCGCAGCCCGCAGAGTCCACCGCCCCCCCGCAGCCCGCAGAGTCCACCGCCCCCCGCAGCCCGCAGAGTCCACTGCCCCCGCAGCCCGCAGAGTCCACCGCCCCCCCCCCCCCCCGCAGCCCGCAGAGTCCACCGCCCCAAGCCGCACAGATTCATAGCAGCAATGTATAATAATAATATAATGTCCCCGGAGGAATCATACAGGACCCTGGAGACCCCGAGGCAGCTGAGAATGGATCTAGTGTAGCTGATAATGACCTGCAGGGTCGGGGGAGTTGTGACCATTGTCCTATGTATAATGGACGGTTATTACGATTATTTATCTATATACAGAGTATGGGGGGGGGGGGCAGCATCCTGGGAAATCATCACAGCCGTAACTGGAGCTAAATGTGATCATGGCCTTATATCCCGTACACAGGACCAGATGTGCAGGAGGAGGAGGAGCTCCTGGAGTATATACAACACAACAGCACCCGAGGTGACGGCCATAGAACTGTCCAGGGTGGCAGCTAAGTAATAAGTAATAGCACCATACTGTGCCCACAGAATAGTGCTCTGTGAATGTAGGACACAAGCATAGATCACTTACTGAACTCTGTCATAAACATAACAGTGCCATACTGTAACATATAACAGTGCCATACTGTAACATATAACAGTGCCATACAGTAACATATACCAGTGCCATACTGTAACATATAAAAGTGTCATACAGTAACATATAACAGTGCCATACAGCAATATATAACAGTGTCATACAGTAATATATACCAGTGCCATACAGCAATATATACCAGTGCCATACTGTAACATATAACAGTGCCATACAGCAATATATACCAGTGCCATACAGTAACATATAACAGTGCCATACAGCAATATATACCAGTGCCATACTGTAACATATAACAGTGCCATACAGCAATATATACCAGTGCCATACTGTAAGATATAACAGTGCCATACAGCAATATAAACCAGTGCCATACAGCAATATATACCAGTGCCATACTGTAACATATAACAGTGCCATACAGCAATATATACCAGTGTCATACAGCAATATATACCAGTGCCATACTGTAACATATAACAGTGCCATACAGCAATATATACCAGTGCCATACTGTAAGATATAACAGTGCCATACAGCAATATATACCAGTGCCATACTGTAAGATATAACAGTGCCATACAGCAATATATACCAGTGCCATACAGCAATATATACCAGTGTCATACAGTAAAATATACCAGTGCCATACTGTAACATATACCAGTGCCATACAGTAATATATACCAGTGCCATACTGTAACATATAACAGTGCCATACAGCAATATATAACAGTGCCATACTGTAACATATAACAGTGCCATACAGTAATATATACCAGTGCCATACTGTAAGATATAACAGTGCCATACAGCAATATATACCAGTGCCATACAGCAATATATACCAGTGTCATACAGTAAAATATACCAGTGCCATACTGTAACATATACCAGTGCCATACAGTAATATATACCAGTGCCATACTGTAACATATACAAGTGCCATACAGCAATATATAACAGTGTCATACAGTAACATATAACAGTGCCATACAGCAATATATACCAGTGCCATACTGTAACATATACCAGTGCCATACAGTAACATATACCAGTGCCATACAGTAATATATACCAGTGCCATACTGTAACATATAACAGTGCCATACAGTAATATATACCAGTGCCATACAGTAATATATACCAGTGCCATACTGTAACATATAACAGTGCCATACAGTAATATATAACAGTGTCATACAGTAACCTATAACAGTGCCATATAGTAACATATAACAGTTTCATACAGTAATATATAACAGTGCCATACAGCAATATATAACAGTGTCATACAGTAACCTATAACAAGGCCATACAGCAATATATAACAGTGTCATACAGTAACATATAACAGTGCCATACAGCAATATATACCAGTGCCATACAGTAACATATAACAGTGCCATACAGTAATATATACCAGTGCCATACAGTAATATATAATAGTGCCATACAGTAACCTATAACAGTGCCATACAGTAACATATAACAGTGCCATACAGTAACCTATAACAGTGTCATACAGTAACATATAACAGTGTCATACAGTAATATATGTCATCCAGTAATATATAACAGTGCCATTAAGTAATATATGTGTCATACAGTAACATACAAGAGTGCCATTCAGTGAATACATAATTGTGCCATACAGTAATAAATAAGTGAGACACAATAGTCCCATGATAGAGAGAGCCCAAAGCTATGCAGGGGGTGTAGAGGCATGTAACACATTGAAGAACTGGAGAGAACCTGTATATAGAGGAAGTTGAGGCAGCGCCCCCAATGGTGAAGGTAGGTAGCTCTCAGAGTGTACTTAGCCAGGCCATGTATCTATCCCCCCAATACCCCCGATGCCATAACTGCAGATCGCAGATAATCGGAGACTCAGTGGAGATGACAGCGCGCGGCTGCATGGCGGGCAGGAATAATGTGGCGAATAATTGATGTATCTGTAACTGGATCTTTCTCCACTTCTGATTAAATGAATATTTAAATCGCGTCATTATTCACTTTAATTGACTTTCATGCTGCCGAACGTAGTTTCACTTTCATTATTAATACTGTAGGGCAAAAAAAAAAAACGACGATGACAAAATTATTCATTCATTAGTCAGCGATGAGAAGGGATACGGATAAGGAGGGCGATAATAGATCCGGAGTAGGTGCTCGGCTGCGGCATGCTGAGGGTTAATAAAAGACACTGAGGAGACACTGTGACCATAAACCACAATGTTGTTACTGACTACTATAGGGCCACACATTTTGTCATCATAAGGTATGCATTGTTGCCAACAGTCCCGATTGTGCTGGGATTGTCCCGATTTTGAGGAGGCAGTCCCGGCAAAAAAATATCTACTGGATAGAAAAGAACTTTCTGAACTTTATGTGATCAATTTCAAGTTGGTACAAGTTTATTCCAAGTTTTTCCATGTTTACTTCATGCTTATAAATGTTCCAATGGCGCAGTGTCCCGGTACCTGTATCCCAGCCACTATAAAAGTACAGTTGTTGTGTGGCATGAGGAATTTCTTGTAATCTTTCCTATATTGTGCCTTGGTATTGGAAATTTCTCATTTTACACACAGCTAAGCACTGCTAGTACTGCAAACACTGAAGTAGTATGGAAGTGGATGGGTTAAGGCTGCGTTGTATTAGCATGGTCACACGACCTTCTTACAGACAGCTTTAATCTGAGGAGACCACCAGGTTCAGCCCTTTCCACTGCAACCAAGTCTGACCCTCTGGAACCTCCTAGTCAGTCCTAGTCAGAGAAGTAAAAGGAAGTGTCTGCAGCCTCTAGCTGAATCTGCAAATATATCCCATACTATGGCTTGCCAGTATTTTTCACAGGATCTATCCCTTTGTGGACAGTATTATAGTGATGTGTGAATGGGGCCTGAGGTTTAGTAAGCAGTAGTGGATTATAATAGGTCCTTTTCGGACGGTAGCTAGTCTCCTGGCTAAATTTCTGCTATGATTTGCAAAAAATCACTGCTTTTTTTACTGCAATTTTTTACCAAAAATCAATTCATCATGATATTATCTATCCTGTACCATGAACACCATGCTGGTGTACCATAGTTACAGTGAGGTGGGGGGTCCCCGTTTTGGTGAGCAGCCCGGGGCCTATGGTAAAGTTAATCCGCCCCTGTTAGTAAGTTTCCAGTTCCCAGTTAGAAACACTAAGGGGGAGCTTTATTAAGGTTGTACCCCTGGCATACACCAGGGAGAAGGCGCAGATTCTCGCCTTCTCCCTGGTGTATGCCAACCGCAACCCCCACTCACCTCCTCCCACACCAGATTTATCATGATTTATGCTGTTTGCAGGTGTAAATTATTATACAAATCTACACGTGCTCCTGGGCAGGTGTAGATTTGCTCTGCAATCCCTGTGCCAGACGGCTTTACTAAGAGGCATACGCTTCTTAGTAAATCCAGCCAGAGAAAAGGGAACGGGGCTATATTTAAGACTGACGTACTCATAATCTAGTTTTGATAAATGTCCCCCTAAGTACCTGTTCCTAATCTGGACAGGAGATGCAAGCCTTTCTCTACTGACAGCAAGCCATTGTCTACTGACAAAACGCTCAGCTTTGTAGGAAGAGTTCTACAACCAGCTCCACCCAGGGCACAGACATGGGACTCGTACTACCCCAGATGACGGAAACCTGACACTGTGGGACAGAAGGCGGTTATGTGAGATAACTGGGACTCATCCATACGAGGATATTCTTCAAATACTAAAGAGACACCTCACCACATCCCGGCAGAGTGCATAGTACATTAGGTAAGGGCCCTTCTATCCGGCCCTGACACCTGTTACTGTTTCTTCTATCAACTCACCTATCTATCTGTTGGATCAGTATTACTGATTTTTGCACTAAGTACCTTTTTGACTTTTCTAAGTAAAGTCTGAAAGTTGTTTAAAGTCATCTCTACCGTTGCACTTTAGTTCTAACCAAGGTCCAGTTGCCGCGTGCCTGGGGGTGGGTGTTACAGCTCCTGACCACTGTGACATGCTGTGTGTACGGATATGGAGTGAAAAGAGCTGCTGCACCTCACAACTATGGCTGACACTAATGCCTCTCGGTTACATTTAAAAACCAACGCCAGGATGTTAGTATATAATTTGATCAAACCATATTGCTTCATGTACCACTTGCCGATTCCCTGCCTCACATGAGTCCCTACACTAAATCAATGCTGTGTATACAGGCCCCTGGTGTTGTGTAGCAGTGATGGGATTGATGCTGTGTGTACAGGCCCCTGGTGTTGTGTAGAAGTGATGGGATTGATGCTGTGTGTACAGGCCCCTGGTGTTGTGTAGCAGTGATGGGATTGATGCTGTGTGTACAGGCCCCTGGTGTTGTGTAGAAGTGATGGGATTGATGCTGTGTGTACAGGTGCCATCTTTTTCCTGGCTACAGGTAACTATCTGCAATTACTCACATCCTCAGGGGAGTGAACATGGTTGGCAGCGTCCAATTGAGATGGACACATTGTATCCACTGGCCAAAGTGAGATTTATAGAGCCGGATAGTTTACTATGATCTAATGACCCTGGATCGTCCCTACAGGCGGCACAATTACAGGAGGAATCTGCGGAAACACAAGACTAAGCAACAATAGAGATACATTGATTTCCTCCCGTTCTCTGTTTTCATAGTCGTTCACTTTCATGGCAGGAAATTGTGAAGACAACAAAGCAGTCAATGACTTCAATCAGCACAACTCCCATAATATAATCATCCGTCAGGGGAGTCGGCGTAAATCTCCTCCACCAATAACCACTAAGCACGGCTGCCGCTAATGTATGAGGAGTCTATTGCCCGGTTATGTGTTTGTAGAGTATCCATACATTTCACTTATCAATAAAACAGGAGAGAGAATGTGAGCGCCAAGAAAATGTGCAAAGAACCTTATAGGAGACGGAATATATAGCTCTATAGTAACTATTGTGTCTTTATCTGCAGGTTTGGTTAAAGGGAAACTATCAGCAGGTTAGAAAAATCTAGCCTGCTGATATGTCTATATTGCACAATAGGAGGAAGGTATGTGTCTTACCTTCATCCTAAGCGCCATTCCGGTGCAGTTAGTAGTGTGCACCACAGTTCGGTAACTGCACTGGAACAGCACTGAGGATGAAGGTAAAAAACATACCTTCCTCCTCGACGCCCCGTGCGCATTAGGGGGCTATTGGCAGGTTAGATTTGTCTAACCTGCTAATAGTTCCCCTTTAAAAACGTTGTTATATTTTGCACTCTACTTTGTGTAATATGTTGTGCATGTGATACGTTGAGCATGATGTTGTATCTGTGCAGTGTGATATGCTGTGTATGATGTAGTTTCTGTGAAGTGTGGTATATTATGCATGATGCAGTATCTGTGCAGTGTGATAGGTTGTGCATGATGTAATATCTGTGTAGTGTGGTATATTATGCATGATGTAGTATCTGTGCAGTGTGGTATATTATGCATGATGTAGTATCTGTGCAGTGTGATATGCTGTGCATGATATAGTATCTGTGCAGTGTGATATGTTGTGCATGATGTAGTATCTGTGCAGTGTGATATGCTGTGCATGATGTAGTATCTGTGCAGTGTGATATGCTGTGCATGATGTAGTATCTGTGCAGTGTGGTATAGTATGCATGATGTAGTATCTGTGCAGTGTGATATGCTGTGCATGATGTAGTATCTGTGCAGTGTGATATGCTGTGCATGATGTAGTATCTGTGCAGTGTGATATGTTATGCATGATGTAGTATCTGTGCAGTGTGATATGCTGTGCATGATGTAGTATCTGTGCAGTGTGATATGCTGTGCATGATGTAGTATCTGTGCAGTGTGGTATAGTATGCATGATGTAGTATCTGTGCAGTGTGATATGCTGTGCATGATGTAGTATCTGTGCAGTGTGATATGCTGTGCATGATGTAGTATCTGTGCAGTGTGATATGCTGTGCATGATGTAGTATCTGTGCAGTGTGGTATAGTATGCATGATGTAGTATCTGTGCAGTGTGATAGGTTGTGCATGATGTAGTATCTGTGCAGAGTGATATGCTGTGCATGATGTAGTATCTGTGCAGTGTGATATGTTTTGCATGATGTAGTATCTGTGCAGTGTGATATGCTGTGCATGATGTAGTATCTGTGCAGTGTGATATGCTGTGCATGATGTAGTATCTGTGCAGTGTGGTATAGTATGCATGATGTAGTATCTGTGCAGTGTGATAGGTTGTGCATGATGTAGTATCTGTGCAGTGTGATATGCTGTGCATGATGTAGTATCTGTGCAGTGTGATATGCTGTGCATGATGTAGTATCTGTGCAGTGTGATATGTTTTGCATGATGTAGTATCTGTGCAGTGTGATATGCTGTGCATGATGTAGTATCTGTGCAGTGTGATATGTTATGCATGATGTAGTATCTGTGCAGTGTGATATGCTGTGCATGATGTAGTAGCTGTGCAGTGTGATATGCTGTGCATGATGTAGTATCTGTGCAGTGTGGTATATTATGCATGCTATAGTATCTGTGCAGTGTGATAGGTTGTGCATGATGTAGTATCTGTGCAGTGTGATATGCTGTACATGATGTAGTATCTGTGCAGAGTGATATGCTGTGCATGATGTAGTATCTGTGCAGTGTGATAGGTTGTGCATGATGTAGTATCTGTGCAGTGTGATATGCTGTGCATGATGTAGTATCTGTGCAGAGTGATATGCTGTGCATGATGTAGTATCTGTGCAGTGTGATATGCTGTGCATGATGTAGTATCTGTGCAGAGTGATATGCTGTGCATGATGTAGTTTCTGTGAAGTGTGGTATATTATGCATGATGCAGTATCTGTGCAGTGTGATAGGTTGTGCATGATGTAATATCTGTGTAGTGTGGTATATTATGCATGATGTAGTATCTGTGCAGTGTGGTATATTATGCATGATGTAGTATCTGTGCAGTGTGATATGCTGTGCATGATGTAGTATCTGTGCAGTGTGATATGCTGTGCATGATGTAGTATCTGTGCAGTGTGATATGTTATGCATGATGTAGTATCTGTGCAGTGTGAGATGCTGTGCATGATGTAGTATCTGTGCAGTGTGGTATAGTATGCATGATGTAGTATCTGTGCAGTGTGATATGCTGTGCATGATGTAGTATCTGTGCAGTGTGATATGCTGTGCATGATGTAGTATCTGTGCAGTGTGGTATAGTATGCATGATGTAGTATCTGTGCAGTGTGATATGCTGTGCATGATGTAGTATCTGCGCAGTGTGATATGCTGTGCATGATGTAGTATCTGTGCAGTGTGATAGGTTGTGCATGATGTAGTATCTGTGCAGTGTGATATGCTGTGCATGATGTAGTATCTGTGCAGAGTGATATGCTGAGCATGATGTAGTATCTGTGCAGGGTGATATGCTGTGCATGATGTAGTATCTGTGCAGTGTGATATGCTGTGCATGATGTAGTATCTGTGCAGTGTGATATGCTGTGCGTGATGTAGTATCTGTGCAGTGTGATAGGTTGTGCATGATGTAGTATCTGTGCAGTGTGATATGCTGTGCATGATGCAGCACCTGTGCAGTTTGGCACTATAGCAGCAGGGATGTTTATCCCTGGGTACTAAATGTGTAGTACCCATACAGTTTAGACATACAGTGTAGAACTGAAGTATCCGGGGCCCACCAAAGGAAATGATCCTTGGGGCCCACCAATAAACAACCAGCGAGAAGTGACATGCTAAAAATAACAAACCATGTGACTCACAGGTGACGTTTTCTATAGGTCACTAAACCCCCCCCCCCCCCCCCCCCCCCATCCTCTCTGAACAGAGTTGCTCGCTTTTCGTTTTCTTCTCCATCCAGCTCGGCCATCATGAAGACTTCTCAGGGCCACAACTCAGCATCCCCCTGAAGTAATGCCACCTGGTAGTTAATCCCCCCATAGTTCACGTCCCCACACCCCTGAAAGCATCCCCCTCCGCATTGTATTTGAAAAAAACAACCAACCATACTTACCCAACTGGAGCAGTCCACCTCATCTTCCTCCTCACTGTGTGAGGACATGCAACCACTGCCTGCAGTGTTAAAGCCCCACCCCCAGGCCAGATGACAGCTACGTTGTACAGCAGTGTAGCGAGTATGGCATTGTGATCCGGCTAGGGGGAGGTCTTGTTGGTCTTCTAATCTCCCCTCTGACCCTGCTGACCACTACCTAATACCATGGCATTGAGATATCCCACCAGTAGATGCAGCCCCAGCATCCAGAGCCAAGTAGGGAGTAAATATAGCCATAATGGCCATTATAGTCTTGTTGTTGTGGTGGACACAGATGGGTTATAATGTGGGACATAGGTACACACTTTGCGTTAGGGCCCAGTAGCTATAATTTACGCCTCCAACGCCTTCCCCCAGGACCCCTATAGAAGGACAGCACGCTCCTCGGGGCTTCTCAGCCTCTTCATATAACAGATTAGATCAGTGAATTGCGTTTTCTCTGCCGTCCATTAAGGCCGTTCTCTCTGATAATATTGTTTTCTCTCTAATTAAAAGCCATTTGCGGCGGAGCGTAATGTGTCTCTCCTTATTACACTGAGGTCACCGCCATTACAACCACAAATCTTTGTTTAGTTATCCGGGTGACGGCTGCGGCACTGAGCACTTTCCAGCGAGGCATTGGAGGGTGAGGCGGAGGCCTCAGGTACATTGTCTCCTTGGGTCCTAGGGTCGTAAATACAACATTATCAATTTCCCGATTGAGGTAACGACACACATAGGGGCGTCAATCAGCATAACCGAGGGGGTAAAAATAATGCAATGGGAAAGAGTTCCAGCTACGGGCCCCCCCCATGTAACATCAGTCTCATTTCAATGGCCATTAACCCTCTAACTACTAATTGTGAGGCAGGAGAGCTGGGGTTGGCGAGGACACAATAACAGTGCAATCCTGCAATCCGGCTCCTTTTATTGCCGCCATTATCCTCAGGTTTATGGCGTTCCAGGCTGAGATTTCTCTGCTGAAGATTATTGAAATGCTCTATTTCTGTTTATGGGCTAAAGGCAGAAGATCGTCCCCTGACAGCGCTGAGCCGGCAGCTGCTCCGAGAGTGAACAGATGCAGGAAACACCCTGAACAACAATGACATCACTAAATGGCTGACAGCACAGAGAGTTTAAGGAATAGGACGTTTCTACTGAAGGGACAGACAGCAATATAGTTACGAGATCATATAGTGCAAGCAGCCACCATAGAGCAGGGTTAGAATTAAAGTGTCACTGTCGTTTATTTATTTATTTATTTATTTTTGCAGAAATCAATAGTCCAGGCGATTTTAAGAAACTTTGTAATTGGGTTTATTAGGTAAATATGCCATTATCTGCATTCAAAAAGACTTTCCCCAGATCCCCCCTCCATCCTCTCTCTCATTTACTGCTCATTATCAGGAAATCTCAACTAGTTTACATCAGTCGAGCCCTGTCTAACCCATGGAGAGGGGAAGAGGGAGGAGGAAGATTAGTCGCCAGCAGAGAGCAGAGAACAAAGGATTACACAGTGGGAGCTGTGTGAAAGGCGGTATTCAGAGGTCAGAGAGGTCAGTGATGACTTCAGAGAAGATAGCCCTGTGATGTAGCTGTAAAATAACTCTTTGTTGTCCTGTTTTGGTTCCTCATCTCACTCCACCCCTCCCCTCTCCATAGAGAACCATGAAGACAGGGGGGAGAGCTTCAAACTGCTTTTTCATGATAAAAATGCATTTTCAGCTAATAAACCCAATTACAAAGTTTCTTAAAATTGCCTTTACTATTGATTTCTGCAAAAAAATTAAACAACAGTGACACTTTAAAGCTGATCTGTACAAGAGGCTCCCAGAGATGTCCGTGTGCAAAATCCCAGAACAGGTGTGCCATTGCTATTGTGTATGTCTATGTAGCTGGGTACTATATACCTGTATATATTCTGGGCTAAAGGTGTAGTATTGCACTCCCACCACTAGGTGTAGCATAGTGTGTTTATTGATTGCCTGACACAGCTGAAGGGAAATGTATATACAAGTGTATATGTGACTAAAGTCATGCAATGTATTATGTTTTTGCCACCAGCTGAGAGTTGGCTGGGAACCAATACCTGTAAAGGATTCCTCACAATTATTCCTCCTCTATTTCATTAACCTATTACATACTAGGCTCACAGTCTCCTGTATGAGGCTACTATAGATGGGGACCAAGGACTTATTCATTCAGAGGGGCTATTCTTTTTTTCTTCTGAAGTGCCTGATAACAGGAGCCTTAGAAGTCACTAGTTAGGTAAGGGCAACTAAAGCCAAGAACTGCGCTGCAAACCTGCTAGGACCTTAAGGAGATCTCCATCAGCTAGCTTTCCCAGCAAAGTGGGGCCTGTGTTCCTGGATCTGTGTCACATGGTTCCCTCAACAAGCAATAGGCGAAACTTCATGGCCATAGATACAGGTATTTCTCAAGTATATCGCCACTGAGCCAAAGTGGTTAGGGCCCTTACACCTGAGTACCAAGCCTGGATAGGTTCCCTCTTTAAGTAGCCCTCTGTCTTCTGTGTAGCCCTCTGTGTATGTTGCCTTTAAGAAGTATTCCAAGTAAAAGTTCCAACTTGTTTTAATTTACTGCTGGACTCTGTAGTTCTCTAGTAGTGCACTGCTTGGTCATCAACATCATGCAGCAATAGAGCTCATCCTCCTACTACCTATAGGGCCCAAACCATGGATGCAAAGACTGCCAACCATAATTACCAGGTCAGCCCCTCTGATGCCCATAGTCAGCCAAGGTTGATCTTCCTGAAGGCTAGCTGTGAGTAGATATTGAATTGATAAACTTCTTAAGGTGAGGTTAGGATGGGTTCAGAAGCTCCGAAGTGGTAAAACCTTCTCTTTTCTTTGTTTAATTATTCAAGTTGTCCAGCAGAGGTTGCAGTAAAGAGTAAAATAAATAAATAAATAAATAAATATGTGTTTGAATGTTTTTTTTTCTTTGATTTTCACTATATAAGAACAACTTTACAGTACATTATACTAACAGGGAAACTTCAGTCAAGTAATCCTTTAGCAAGCCACGCATAATATACTGGACTAGGACACTAAATTGTGGCTTCCTGCGGCCACCACTATACGAAATTGGAACTGAGATAAACAAAACTTTGCAGATTATATAATATACTTACAGACTACCTGGGATGCAATTTTAGATTTTCATATTATAAACGTGAAGTGGTGTGAATATTGTCTTAAATTACATGTTATCTGACCACTTTGATCAGTTTCCTTGTTACTTATTAGGTTGGGTTTACACTCCTTTGACCCCATCTGTGACCCATAGGACTCACCCGTCACTTTGCTGCAGTACAGTTGTAGCACAGAACATAAGATACAGACACATAGTACTTGATGAACGAGGATGAGTATATCAGTCTACAACCCCCCTCTCTATGGGGCCTTCATACAATCACTCCAGTATATATCTATGTGACTATTATTGTCTCTGCTTCATTCACCTCTCATCTGGATTTTGCCACGATGGAAAATAAAGATTGTTTATCCATAAAACCCGCAGACATAAAAGACAGAAAATGATTCAGGCGAACGTGTCCTCTGTTCTTAAAGCAAAATCCATTACAACAACTACAGGTAAAAGTATATGATGGATGAGTGCGGCCCGGGAGATGGAGGAGAAGGCTGCCCCGAGCTCAGCTACGTGAGAGTTCAAGACCAGAACCGAGGACGATGTATTATCTGACTTCTTATTATCACTAGATAAACTGTGAAGTCTCTACTGAGGCATCGTCTGAAGCAAAGGTTGCAGTCATCTTTTAGAAGGAGAGGGTGCAGTCATCTTCTAGGAGGGGGTGCAGTCATCTTCTAGGAGGGGGTGCAGTCATCTTCTAGAGGGAGGTGTTTGCCGTTGTCTTCTAGCGGGGGGTGCAGTCATATTCTGGAGGGGAATGGTTCAATTATCTTCTGGAGAGTGGGGGTGCAGTCATCTTCTGGATGGGAAGGGTGCAGTCATCTTCTAAAAAGAAGGGGTGCAGTCACCTTCTGGAGGGAGTGAGTGCCATTGTCTTCTAGAGGGAGGGTGGTGCAGTCATATTCTGGAGTGGAATGGTTCAATCATCTTCTGGAGAGTGGGGGTGCAGTCATCTTCTAAAAAGAGGGGGTGCAGTCATCTTCTGGATGGGAAGGGTGCAGTCATCTAAAAAGAAGGGGTGCTGTCATCTTCTAGAGGGAGGGGGTGCAGTCATCTTCTGGAGGGAGGGGGTGCAGTCATCTTCTGGAGGGGGTGCATTCATTTTCTGGAGTGAGGAAGTGCAATCATCTTCTGGGGGGGGGGGGGGGGGGGTAACATCTAAAGCATACATGTCAAACTCTGCCCCGAAGCAGTTATTTTTGGACCGCTGAGGAAATCTAAAAGTTTCCTTCAGCTGGCCCTGTTTTTTGGCTTGCAACTGTAAACAACAATCTAATGGCTGGTCACCCAACCTGACCCCATCCCCTCACCCTCAAACGTCATGTGATTGGCTCTCTTTTTGCCCTCCTCCTATGCTATTATTGGATGGTCCTGATCTCACTTCCTCCTTTACTTGAACGTGTAGTCACCATACTGTACTCCATTTTAGGGGTAGTTAGTTACTCTGCATTCTGTGAGCATCCATGACAGATATTTGTAGTCTTTAATGAATAATGTCTCTACCAACCTATGTGTGCCACTGCTGGAGGTGGTCAGGAAGCAGAAGATGGTTAGGAAGCATGCAACTGACCACCTGCCGTACACACAGCCTGGAGGGGGCCGGGGAGCCTCCGATCTTAACATAGATGCAAGTCCCAGAGGTGGAACCCACATCTAGGGGACACTTATGCCACATGCTGTGGATGTGTGAGTGTACCCTTTTAACCATTTAGATGCTGCTGTCAAAACTGACAGTGGCATTTAAACAGCACCAACACCCATCATTGGTGGTCCAGTGGTTTGGATTGGTTCCCTGCAACAAAATTGCAGTCAGTGCAGTCTAAGGCCAATGGTTGCCTGACTTGGTGATAGCACACATGATGACAGTACAGTAGAACTAGTACAAATCTTTATAGATTTAGAACCAGTGCTTGTGCTAGGTGCTTTGCAGTAGAGGGAGAGAAAAGAAGAGTTGCCAGAAGGGCCCTGCCCAATGTAGTAAGTGTGCTCTGCCAAAACAGGTGAAGTAGTAGAGGAGGTGAAAGAGAATACTCATACTCACGGATGACGGGCTACCCATCTTAGGTGGGTAATACGAGCCCCAGTTGTCGGTTATCTGGGTGTAGCAGACTCCCAGGATTACCCAGTCATTCTGTACTGTGCAGTGGGATACCTAGATGTACTGTAGCTTTCTCCCACTGAGGTCAGTTCCTCTTGCTTCAGGTAACTGCCCAGCACGTTTTTCAGAGGTTCCTGGCGTGGGCAAGATTAATCCCCTTTTGGCTTCTATACCCTTTGTAGAGCTTAGCACTGCATAACTAAAGGCCCTATTCCACGGGTCGTTTAGAGGAGCAATATCGTTCGTATTCGGCCGATATCGGCCGCTACGAACGATATTCGTCCCGTGGAATAGAGTGCAACGATCAGCCGACATCGTTCATGTCGGCTGATCGTTGCAGTCGCTTGTTTTTCAACATGTTGAAAAACAAGCGACTGATATAGCAGCAATCTGCTGCCGTCGCTCCGTTGAATAGGAGCATCGGCAGCAGGCGCTGCTATATCCTATGGGCTGCCCGGACGATCAGCGATCCCCTGGGCAGCCCCCCAGCAGCTCCCCGCCGCCCCTCCCTCACTCACCCGCTCGCTGACGCCGCGTTGAATAGCAGCGGCAGCGAGCGGGGAACGAGGAGCAAACGAGCGCTAATAGCGCTCGTTTGCTCCTCCAAACGACTCGTGGAATAGGGGCATTAGTGGTTGCTTATTTCAAGAAAGAGTTCTGAGGTTGCAGTTTCTGTGGGTCTGGCTTAAATTCTCCACAGACTCATCTGTATCCTTCCTTTCACACTTAAGACCAGCTCTAGACTGACTACATTCTCCCACCAGGAACTAACTCCTCCTACAGGGGCTAATTAAACCCTCCTGTGAGTGGTGGGGCTGAGTGTGTTTGAGAAAGAGAAGATAGGACAGAGAAAGCGCTCGCACCTGTGATTGGTCAATACATAACATGTGACACAAAACAGTTAACTCTTCTGCTCCTTCAGCTGTGCATAGTGCAAAACAAATACAAAAACAAGACAGAAGTGACACCAAGTGTGGAAAACGCAACAACATACCATCTCCCACTTGTGTGAACCTGAGGGAGTTACTTACTCAGGTGCCAGGAACCAGTACCCTGTACTGGGACACCACAGTCCCATCCTCTACACCCCTCTGTCCCCTCCAGACTCCTTTGTCCCCCAGACCCCCCTGCCCCATCCTCTAAACTCTTCTCTCCTCCTCTAGACCTTTCTGCCCTCTCTATACCCCCCCATACTCTCCAGATTCCCTTGTCCTCCATACCCCACTATGCAATTCTTCAGACTCCTGTAAGCCTCTCTGCCCGCTCCAGATTCTGCTCTGCCCAGATGCTTTTGTTTACTTACCTTGACGATCCCACTACAGCAAACCACTCAGGCAAAACTTCACTGAAATCACTAAGCAAATACCCCTTTAAGGATACTAACCATATCATCACCCCCTCCCCCCACACCACAGGAAATGGATCCTACTTTGGGAATGTGTGGTAATGGCTTGTTCTGTATGAGTAACACAAGGGGCCACATTTTATATCAGGCTGCGGAGCCCCTCTCCTCTATACGGGGCCTGTGGATTCTTATAATAAGTTCTATTTCTGTGACAATATTTCCGGGTCTCCTCCTCTGAATGATTCTCTTATCTTATAATGGCAGCTCAGCGCATTATATGAAATAAAGGCGAATGAGCAGCAATAATCCCGGTGTACTGAGCCGTGGTGGACAAATCCGCCCGTATATCCTCAGCCTTCCCGTCCTTCCTCAGGAATAGATAATTACATGCTAAGTGATTTTTACCAACGCATTCTACGCTAATTATTCTCACTAATTTAATCTTTGGAGCATTGGTGGCCATTAACCTGTCGGGGAATGAGGATTATAACATAGATTTTATGAAGCGTATCTGAGAAGACCCGGAGGTCGCATGACGTTTCCGTTTCCATTGCTTCTTTTCATAGTAAAGTTTTACATGCGTGAAATGGACGAAGGAAAGTGACGCTTCTGACAACCATGGAGGATAAAGTCAGAGCACTGGGCTGGAATGGCATCCCGTGTGGCTGCGGGTTACATCTTATTAACCCAGATTATACACCGTCGTACTCTACACCTTGTTACGCTCCACCAGTGTGGGAGACAATGTAATAACCATAGGCTTCATCTTCTCACATCATTTCAAACAAGACCGTTGGCTCTCATTGACCTCTATGGAACAGAGGATATCAGCCCATAAGTTATAATGGCCATAGCACAAAGTGTCTCTTGGGTAACGCCAGCATAGGTCAATGGGAGGTAAAGGGCCATAGTGCTCTGAGAAGTATGCAGTCCCTTTTCTCTAGTGATGAGGGGTTCACAGACCCATACTGGCACATCTTCTGCCATTGTCGCTCTATAACATCCAAGAGTTTTACTTAAGAAGTCATTAACTGCTAGTAGAGACTACTACTGGGCACTGATGAGGAAATTATCAATGGGCATCTTACCCTGGAACTCTGTCCTGCAACCATGTCCTGGCCGATGGTATATGGAGTTCCCGACGTAGTGAGTGCAGTGTAGCCCAAGACACCTCAAGGTCTCAAAGGTGGTTGCAGCATAACTGGTAACTTATATGGAACATCTTTCAGATGATGTGAGGGAAATGATGGCAAGTGGTCAATGGCACTAAAAGAATTAACAAAAGTGAATGGTAGTTGTCCTACCGAGCAGTCCTCAGATGTTAATCCCTGAAGTCCTTGAGCTTGGCTTTAGGCTGGGTTCAGAGGCTCCTGAGAGGCAAAAACTTAGCACTTAGCTTCTCGACCTTTCTAACAAAATCTTCAGGTGGGGATAAAGCTGTACACAGGATAACAAGGTCCTCTGCCTTGTAGTCTGTAGTGGTCCACAAGATCCTGCTCAGCTTTTGTCTTGAGTCTTGAGACACTAAGAGAAGAGGAGAAGCCAGAAATGTATAAACAATCTAGTTTAGGTTATGTCATGGCCGCCCGCTCTTACCGGCCGGCCCGCTCCTCCTCTGCTGCCATGGTCCCCGACTCCACTCGTCCGGTCCGTTGCAGCAGCCCCCATGTGTCCCCCTGGGCTGCTGCAGCTGTCTCCTCTCCGGCCCTGCCTCCTGGTCTCAGCGCCGCGGCATCCCAGTATCACTGAGCCGACGCGCGCGTCCCTGCCTCCTAGGGCGCGCACGCGACGGCTCTGCTGTGCCTTAAAGGGAACACGTCCCAATTATTGGTTGTGGTTGTTCCCTGCCCCAATAAAGCTCAGCCCCTTCCTGTTCCCCTTGCCAGATCTATAGTGCTCAGAAAAAGCGTTCCTGTAGTTACTGTGTTCTTCAGTGTACCAGCCCTTTGCTCTCGTCTCCTGACTCTGTCCTTGTCTGCCGCCTGCCCTGACCTCTCTGCCTGCCCCTGACTTCGTCCCTGCCTTACATCCTTGTACTTCGCCTCTCCTCGCCACCAACAGTGGCGTAGCTACAATGAAGGCAGGGAAGGCGACTGCTATGGGGCCCCTGCAGGAAGGGGGCCTGAGGAAGCCTGCCCTGCCTTCATGGTAGGTACCCAGCTCCCCCAGGGGTCCAGAGAGGAAGAGGGACCCCCACTGCACTGTTCAGCCCCCTCACTGTAGTGCCAGGTGAGCGGCCTGAACAGAGGAGCAGGACCTGCCAGACGGCACAGGAGAGGGATGAAGGACCCTTGGGTCACATGACCCAAAGGTCCTCAATACTTCTCTGTGAAGATCAGCCCGGACTACAGGAGGAGGAGGGGGAAGCCTGGGAGCTGTAAGTGCTGTGTATGTGTGTCAGTGAGTGTATATATGTGTCTGTGGGTATATGTATATGTCAGTGTGTGTATATATTTATCTGTGTATATATTTATAGGTCAATATGTGTATGTATCTGTGGCTATGTGTGTGTGTGTATGTGAGCAATGTCTGTAGCACTGGTGTATATGTGTGTGTGTGTATGTGAGCAATGTCTGTAGCACTGGTGTATGTGTGTGTGTTTGTGTATGTCAGTAGTGTCTCAAGTGACTGACAGGTTTGCTCCCAAAGATGTTCTGCAGCAGCTTCTATTAATGCTGGGCTCTAATAAAAGAACCCACCACTAATATCTGCTGCATTTTCTTTTATTTCTGGTTGAGTATTTCTTATTACACTGAGATGATTTCCCTGTGTACAGTCTACTCATGGTGTATACATCAGCACTAGTGTAATCACATTACAGCGTATATATGTGTGTATGTCAGTGGCGTGGTGCCTCTGTGTGTGTATATGTGCGTCATTGTCTGTGTTTGGCGGGGGGGGGGGGGCGTACAGGATTCATGGGGCCCCATACAGTTTTTTGCTATGGGGCCCCATGAATCCTAGCTACGCCCCTGGCCACCAACACAAGAAATTCGCACCAGGGGTAGCGACCTGGGGGTTGCCTGCCGCAGCAAGCCCATCCTGCCTTGCAGCGGGCTCTGGTGAAGACCAGCGGCCCCTTAGACTCCGCTCCCTGGTGCGGCTTTACTGCTATCGCTTGTGTGGGCTACGCGGATCCACTACCTCCGGTCATTTCAGGTTACTTGAATAAAGTGATTGGTTCTAGCCTGTGGGTATATTGGGACAGATTTATGAAACCTGCGCCAGTGTTGTACACTATAGACAAGGTGCAGGTTGTTACCTTCTCCATGGCATACATCAGCTGTAACCTCCACTCACCTAATTTATAATGGTTTACCATGGTGTATAACTGCTTGTGTGATTCCAGCCTAATACTGAGCTGAGATCTGGAGCGGATCAGCCTCCCAGAATAAGGTAGACAAGGAAGATGGACATCTTCTGAGACCTCTTGGGAATCCATTGGTATTAAGTGAACATTGATGGGTAAATAATATGGTGGATGATGAGCAATAGTCCACCTCTAGACAAGGAGTCAGAGGTACAGAAGTGTATAGTATAGTGTAGTGTTTCCTATGGATTTCTCCACCTTTACAAGCTGGAGTAGAAATGAAATATTGACAAAAATCTGGGCAATTAAATTTCAATGCCAACTCTTATTATTCAATCAAGGGGATTGGGGAGACCTCCATACACATATTATTGCCGGCCTGTTAACTATTATCTGCAATGTACAACCATTGAAGCTGCAGAATTTCTGGAATCTGAAATGTCACACACTTTTGTCGCTTCTGAAATATTTTTTTTTTGCTCGTCTCCACTCAGTAACATTGAACAATAGTCTCCTCCCATGGGAATGGTAGCATGCAATGTAAACTGCCCCTGGGGCATGATGGGAGTGACATGCAGATATAAGGTGACCCCTGCCTTGTTTCTATTTGGGTCACCTTACATAGGCTATGAGCGGTGTTGCCCTTTAAGCTCTTCCTCTTGTCTCTTCTGTTCCCGCAGCCTGAGGATCCTATTAGGAAGTGTCTGGATGAACTTGTAACATTGCTTCTTCACTCCGGGGGGATGAGTTATATCACAGCTGAGTGTAGGGGGGAGAGGGTTAACCCTACCCTGTCTGGGTCGCCTCCTCCTGATCCCGGCACAATGCCCCCATGTTCAGCTAAGGACATAATTATCCACCAGGAGCAGATTCAGCTTCTCCCGCTGTTTTTGCAATCTCCTGCACACAGCTGGCTCCGGCCCCGGCACAATTCTAGCTATCGGGGTAATTGGGGTCACATCCACTTCTGAACCGCACTTGTCAGATTGCCAGCAATGGGGTGCCCACAGCAATCTATTAAGCTCTGACAACATAGTAAAGTGCAATAAGGAATAATAAGGGTGTGAACCTCAAGGCGTCCGCTAGAAAATAGCTCTTGACTTGTAAATAATAGCACTATACATGTGCCCAGGCACACTCCTGTTTACTTGTGGCCGCCCTGGAAAACAAGAGCGGTCAGTGAGACTAGATTCCCTGTGTGATGTCTATATACCTGGACCTATCAACCTCAATGTGTGTCTAATGAAGACATGTTATATAGTCAGTACTGTTAGCTCCGCCAGCATGGGTGCAGTAGAGTACATGGAGGCGCTACATGCATCTACTTATAGTTTAGTGGAATCAGCGGTGTAAGGTCTGGCTATGACTGGCTACGACTACAGCCTCCACAACCCCAAAAACTACATTCTGTGAAGGGTGATGGTCAGGGCCACATGTTTTTTTTTACCTTACCTTTTTCCTTCACCCTGAAAAGGGCGGCTTCCTAACAGGGGTGTAGCTAGGATTCATGGTCAGGTCGGGTGTGGTCATGTTTGGCTGGTCGAATACTTAAGCCCCTATTGCACGGGGCCACTAGAGGAGCAAACAACCCCAGGCGGCAGCAAGTGGGTAAGTGCAGGGGAGACCGCGGGGAGCAGCAGGGGGGGCTGCCCGGGAGACTGATAGATCGTCCAGGCACCCCATAGAGGATAGCAGCGGTCTGCTGCTGCCGACCCTATTCCAACAGAGCGACGGCATCATATCACTGCTATTACAGTCGTTTGTCTTTTTGAACATGTTGAAAGACAAAAGACTGCAACAATGTCATGTTGGCTGCCTTCTATTACACGGGACAATTATCGTCAGTAACGGCCAATATTGGACAAATACGGACGATAATCGTTCCGTGTAATAGGGCCTTTACAACGGGTGGTTTGGGGGGGAGTTGTTATGTGCTGTCAAGTGTTACATGGCCAAATGCTGAAAACAGGCGGGAGGGGGGGTTGAATGGTTTCAGGGAACCATGGTTAGGTGCTGTAACGTGTCAGCCGGTTGGGCCCCCTCAGTGCATGGTCCCCGTAGCAGTTGTGTGTTCTGCTGAAATGGTTGCTTCGCCACTGCTTCCAAATACCAACATGATCCTACCCGTTTCCTATCTGACCCTTAGATAACATCTTCGTTACTTGAGACCTCCAATGAGTTTTACCTGTATGGTGCATCAGGGGAGCTTGTCAGGCAGAGCCAGTCATCATGGAAAATATACATCAGCTAGGGGTAGTGGGGATCTCCAGCTGGACTGCTCTACTCACCCAAGCACCATATCACAAAATCATAGAGCTGTGCAGGAGGACAGTAACAGGAACTTTATATACAGTGTAAATGGCTGAGTGTAAGTGCAGGCACATTATAGCAGCAGTGTGTATAGCTGAGTGTGAGTGCAGGCACATTATAGCAGGAATGGAGAGGATGGGAAACACAAGGGCTGAAACACACTGCAGGGAGCATGAAGGAATGAGCAGGACAGATGTGGACACATAGAGGGGTTACAGCTATGAAGAGATTACCTCCACAGTTCTGTCCCCTGATGCAAGCCCCAGCCTGAAGTGGATCTGCTGATTTGGAAGGTTAGGAAGACTTTCTGGGTTAGAGTACAGGGCTGTAGACCCCGCTATTATCATTACCCATAATGGATCCCAACAGCCGTCTACTCTGACGCGCGTTTCGGCATCTCTGTTTGTCAAGAAGCATTTGGTAAAGATGAACAGAGGTTCGATGTGTGGTTTTTCCTGGAGGATTAGACGCTGCACGGCAAGTCCACGATCCTTATCGAAGGGAGTCGTAGTAGGTCTAATAAAATTTATTGCAGATAACACACAGGATATTTTTAGGAGAAAGGGCAGGAGTTTCAAATATAAAAAAACGAGGAATATCTCCCATAGGCCAGTGTATCATCATGTAAAAGAGCATTTTATACAAATAATTTTAACCATAGTACCATAAAAAGAAGATCATTAAAATGATACTGCCCCCCCCTTTCTGCATGAGAACTTCTCTACACAGCTGTAAAGCCTAAATCCTGCAGTTTTCATACCTTATTTTATATTAGATTTCTTGGTGCTTGGTCCAGTGAAAAATAGCTTTTATCGTTGATAGATTGTGCCATGTGGGTGGGGCTTCAAAGTGACAGTGCCACTTAGCCTCACCCACAGCGAAGCCATAGGCCCCACCCTTTTGCGGCCTTTGGAGCATGCAAGCTAGAAAAGGTGGGGTTTATACCTCTAGGCTGGCCTGTTCCAATAGTTGCCAGGGGGTGGGGCCCAGACTTCGATAACATCACGGAGGGGTGGGGCCTACAGCGCGGATGTGGATGGGACTAAGGGGCAATGCAGTTGTTAAGCCCCACCCAGGTGGCACAATCCACCAAAGATGAAAAGCTATTTTTCACTGGACCAAGCACCAAGAAATCTATTATAAAGAAAGGTATGAAAACTGCAGGATTTAGGCTTTACAGCTGTGTAGATAAACATTTATACAGAAAGAGGGAGACAGAATAACTTTAAAGGAATATAAAACTATGTGCTGAATTTATTTCAATAATTGTAGCAAAAAACAACATATATTACAATCAATCTGTGTGTTGCCGTTCTCTAGTAGGTCTGTATCATTGACTGTGGAAAGCCTGTGTTAGCGCATAGCAGCTCTGGCCTAAAGGTAAGTGTCCTGTGTGAGACACCAGAGCCAAGGTCAAGACCTGGATAACACACAAATGGTTTTCATCATGAATGAGGATCTCATTGGTAAATCGTTAACTCTTTGAAACTTGTGCCTTATAAATTGATCTCTATCTTATAGTTGCCCTCCTGGATTTCCTTAAGATAACTGAGCACCATATGGTGTAAGTAAACCACTAGATAATCCAGCCCAGCAATATGTCTTTATGGAGGCCGGAGTGTATGCATGCTCTCACTGGTCTGTTGGCTGTGGCTGTGACTATAGACGGTCTTGGATCAAGTTTTTGAGCCTTTGTTGGGAGATCTGTGGGCACCAGCTTGGCGGCAGCCACTATTCAGCTAGTCTGACTTTTGTGTATCTTAGTTGCTGCTGTCTCAGACAGGACACTAACCTTTAGGCCAAAGCTGCTATGCACAAACAAAGGTTTCATACAGTCAATGAAATAGACCTACTAGAGCACGGCAACACACAGATTCATTGTAATCAGGCTCGGACTTGCCCACAGGGGAGCAGGGGAATCCCCCGGTGGGCCCCTGAGCAGGAGGTCTGCATCCCTGTTTAGCAGCTTCAGGATGACATATAATCCCCCAGTTAGTTTCATGGGACTTCACCTTTCAAGAAACTTAAGGGGACGGCTGTGCTGTTTGCATAGAGCAGGGATGGGGAATCTTCGACCCTCCAGCAGTTGCAAAACTACAACTCCCATCATGCCTGGACAACTCCTATACACTAAAACAGGGATGGGGAACCTTTGGCCTTCCAGCAGTTGCAAAACTACAACTCCCATCATGCCTGGACAGCTCCTATACACTAGAACAGGGATGGGGAACCTTCGGCCTTCCAGCTGTGGCAAAACTACAACTCTCATCATTAGAGATGAGCGAACCTGCTGGATTTGTGGTTCGTACGAACCAGAAATCTCGGCATATGACTCCCGCTGTCTGCCGGCTCCGTGCAGCAGGTGGATACAGAGTAAGGAACGCCTAGAAAACTGGGATACAGCCTTTGACAGCGGGAGTCAGATGCCGAGATTTCTGGTTCGTACGAACCAGAAATCAGGCAGGTTTGCTCATCTCTACTCATCATGCCTGGACAGCCGAATAGTGATGAGCGAATAGTGAAATATTCGAATATTGGATATTCGTACGAATATCTCCCGAATATTCGATTGAATATTCGATCCCATTAAAGTCAATGGGAACAAGTATTCAATTATTGAAAAACATCTATTTGACCACTTGGAGGTAAAAACCGGAAGCTGGGGGATTTGAATGCTTATGGAATATTTATCGAATATTCGGCGAACTATTCGATAATATTCAATAGATCGAATACCTTACTATTCGATCGAATATCTATTCGATCGAACAGTATTCGCTCATCACTACAGCTGAAGGCTGTCTAGGTCCCCATTATGCCTGGAGTGTCTGACCAGTTAGTAACAGTGAGCGAGAATTGCCGGTCACATACACAGCACTGTGCAAAGTCACTATAGTAATGTGAAAGGGCATATCTGGTGTATGTAGGGTAGAATAAAATATTCCCTGGTGGCCCCAAGGTACCCCAGTCCAACACTGATTGTAATATATGTTGTGTTTTGCTACAATTATTGAAATAACAAATTCAGAGTCAGCACATATTTGTATATTCTTTTAATGATCTCCTTTTTATGGTACTATGGTTAAAATTCTAGCCTAATTTGCTCTTTTACATGATGATACACTATGGGATATATTCCCATCCTCCTTTGATAAGGATCTTGAACTTGCCGTGCAGCCTAATCCTCCAGGAAAAACTTCACACATCGCACCTCTGATTGTGTTCATCTTTCCCTGATTCCTGCACCGAATTGCTCAAATACCTGGATGGGCAGCATAAGGCCAATAAAAGTGATTGGCAGTGTGGGGCTCGTAGCACGACCCCCCAAGGTGATCACCACCAGTAATCCACTTTCTTATTTCTATGCAAGCTGCAGTTCTACGCGACGCCGCACACTGTTCCTTTTCTTTCTAGTGAAAATAGCCTTTAGGCCTCACAAACACGCATCATCTGTCAATATGATGCTGGCAGCGGGGAGAGTCTTGGAATTTTCTGGAATAATTGCTGGGAAGAGCTTTGCTCATACATTTAAAATGAGTAGGTGTAGTGTATTTCTGGGAGTTTAACTACATACACCACATGATCTTTATATATTATAAAAAAAATTCAATAAAAATTATTGAACAGAAAAATAGTGTCAGACATTGGTGTAAATGTTGTGGGCGTCAGCCTTGGGGGAGTTTGGGGACACTTGGGCACCCACCCTGGACTGTTGGCACCGCCACACAAAAGAAGAAAAAGGGTAACCCAAGTGTACAGAAGTGTGTAGGTGCAGGTATTCGAAGAGTTAACCAGAGTACAGAGTGTTTAACAAAAATAGAATACTTTACTGGAGAGTAATAGTACAAATCTTTACAGAAAAGGTACCGCTACTTGTTGTGGTAGGTGCTTTGCAGTAGAGAGAGGGAGAGAGAGAGGAGCTGCCAGAGGGGCCCTGCCCAGTGTAGTAAGTGTGCTCTGCCAGGACAGGTTAAGTAGTAGAAAAGGTGAAAGAGAATACTCACACTCATGGATGACTTGCCGTCACTGACCACCTTATGCCAACTAGTGGCTACCCATCCTAGGTGGATAATACCAGCCCCAGTCATCGGTTATCTAGGTTAAGCAGCTTTCCCAGTCATTCCTGTGCTGTGCAGTGGGATACGTAGATGTACTGTAGCTTTGTCCCACTGGGGTCAGTTCCTATTGCTTCAGGTAACTGCCCTGCCCATTATGAGAGGTTTCTGGTGTGGGCAAGGTGTTTCCTTTTTGTCTTCTCTCCCCTTTGTAGAGCTTAGCACTGCATAGCTAAGTGGTTGCTTGCATAAGAAGGAAAATTTATTAGGCTGCCGTTTCTGTGTCCCTGTCAGGGGGCCTGGCCAAAGCCAGGCCCTGGCTTCACTTCAGAGACTTTACAGCAAGCTTCCTCTCACACTGAAGACTAACTGATAACTGAACACTTACTACCAACAGAAACTAACTCCTCCTGTAAATACATACTAGCAGCAGATCTTTTAGACCTACTGTATATATACCTACTGTAAATCCTGCTGTACCGTCCAGGATGATCTTTTCTGTCACCGGCCGTTCTGTGACCCGGCTGGGTCACAGAACAGCTGGTCCCATATGCCACATGAACATGGCCTAATGCAGTGTTTGCCAAAACTACAACTTCTTTTAGCTGTCAGGGCATGATTGGATTTGTATTGTTGAAACAGCTGGAGAGCTACAGGTTGGGAAACACTGTTAAATGATAAAACACACACAAAAAAACAGAAAATCATTTACACCAGTTCATCACAAGTGTAATACAGAGACATTACAAGTCTGTATTAAGGCTTCAAGTCTCTACCTAACTGCAAATGTAATGACCTAAACTGATTGTAACCATCTAGTATAGGGATCTATTATAGGGATCTATGATGCTATCAGTTTGAGCCTTTACACCTGCAGTGGCGCCAGGATCTTAGACTGTAATAAAGACTCTGAACCTAACTCTCCTAAATGTAAAACACTGGTAGCAGTCCCCAAGGTGATAACATAGATATAAGAAATGTAAACAGGTAAAATACCGAGTGCAATTTATTTCATAAAAAAGAAAAATTCCCATACAAATATAATCTCCGGAACAAATCACATAGAAGCCGTAGGGGTCGTGCAGGATATCAAGTCATCTCTTCGAATTATTCATCATTCCACCAGAAAAATAACAGGTTTAGTTAGCAGCAATAAAAGATAAGTATAGAAAATGCTGAGCATGGAATCAATGCAATAAAGATAATAAGGTGCGTTCAATCAATGCTAGCGATTTACCAATCAATATTCTTCATGCGGTTCCGTAAAGGTTTTCATTGTCCCAGTGGTTTAGTGATGATTTATGGCTGATGTTTAAGTAAAGATTTTAGTTTTGCAGGGACTAACTGATGTATGGTGGCCCGGTCTGTGAGCAGCGTCAACCATAACTAGGCAGTGGAGGAGAGAGATTGGGTGTGCCAAAAAAAATCCCCCCCCCCCCCCCCCCCCCCCGTTATACCTTATAGAAAGGGTTCATCAATTCATGGTGTTTGTGCCAAATCCTGACCCCCTCTGCTCCAGCAGAGATCTAGATCCATCAATGTTTCTCCACAGAGACTCTGGTCCATCTGACCAGGCCATGTTTCTCCACAGAGATCTGGATCCATTTGACTAGCCATGTTTCTCCACAAAGATCTGGATCCATCTGACAAGGCCATGTATCTCCTCAGAGACCCGTGTCCATCTAACTGTGTCATGCATCTCCACAGAGATCTGGATCCATCTGACCATCCATGTTTCTCCACAGAAATCTAGATATATTTGACCGTCCATGTTTGTTTGATTTTGTCACATTTGATTGTCCATGTTTCTCCACAGAGATCTGGAACCATTTGACCGGCCATGTTTCTTTACAGAGATCTGGATCCATCTGACAGGCCTTGTTTCTCCACAGAGATCTGGATCCATCTAATCGGCCATGTTTCTCCACAGATTTCTGAATTTATCTGATCGGCCATGTTTCTCCAGAGAAACCTCCGTATAAAAAACAGCAAAACCGCACTATATACGTATCCAGTGAATTCTCACTTCCGGGACTCCACTCCGTCCCACACATTCAACATCTCAAAAATAGTAGTGAGAAAAAATTAATTAGGTGTATAACCACCTGTACCTTAGCACCTCCGGACGGCCGTCCTTTAGTGTCTCCGGACTTTTAGAAAGAAATCCCCGGAGTCTTGGTCATCAATCCATACTCTTTTATTATTCAGGGTGCTGGTACAAAACACTGCTCACAAGGCTGTTCATTCACCCAGCGTCCACCTGTTGTCTTGCGTTGTCTTGCGGACGTTTCGGAGGATAAGCTCCTCCTTCCTCATGCGCAAGAACGTAACGGGTGGGAGTTCAATATATGAGAAAAAGCATTAACTCTTTACCGCACATCACTTTTTAACAATACATTTTTGCAATTCATATACCACTCGCATGATCCTTACTGAAGGAGAACCATATTCTAGTACATTTATAGAAACACTCGAAAACTGCAAGTTTCATTCAGTCCTTTAGGACTCAATGTCTCAAGCTCTGTGATCCAATACGCTTCCCGTTGGAGTAACCGTCTGCGGTTCTCCTCACTGTTGTTACTAACCTCAAGTTGTTCTATGACTTGCCACCTTAAGTCACAAATATTGTGCCTATTTTCAAAAAAATGGCGTGCGACCGTGGTCTCGCCAAATTCACCCTTTCCTTCTTCTTTCTTCTCCTTTACACCATTAAATCTTCTGATAGCTGATTTATGTTCGTTTAAACGAACCTTGATCTGTCTGCTAGTTTGACCAATATACACCATGCCACAAGGGCATTTTAGTAGGTAGATCACATTGGTATCATTGCATGTATGGAACCCTTTAATAACGTACTTTTTACCTTGCGTGGGGTGGGAAAACTCACCACCTTTTATTATGCTATTGCAATGTTGGCACTTCATGCATGCAAAGGTACCTTTTCTTTCTAAAAGTCCGGAGACACTAAAGGAAGGCCGTCCGGAGGTGCTAAGGTACAGGTGGTTATACACCTAATTAATTTTTTCTCACTACTATTTTTGAGATCTCCAGAGAAACCTGAATACATTTGACTGGCTATGTTTCTTCACAGAGATCTGAATCCATCTGACCGGACACGGTGCTCCACAGAGATCTTGATCCATCTGACCGGACACGGTGCTCCACAGAGATCTTGATCCATCTGACCGGACACGGTGCTCCACAGAGATCTTGATCCATCTGACCGGACACGGTGCTCCACAGAGATCTTGATTCATCTGACCGGACACGGTGCTCCACAGAGATCTTGATCCATCTGACCGGACACGGTGCTCCACAGAGATCTTGATTCATCTGACCGGACACGGTGCTCCACAGAGATCTTGATCCATCTGACCGGACACGGTGCTCCACAGAGATCTGGATCCATCTGACCGGACACGGTGCTCCACAGAGATCTGGATCCATCTGACCAGACATGGTACTCCACAGAGAGCTGGATCCATCTGACCGACCATGGTGCTCTGCTTAGTGATTTTTGCTCTTCTTAATTTTTGCTCTTTTGTCCACTGAAGGATTGCCCTGTAGTTCGTGTACTGTATTATACAGCTCAGTTCCTTTCAAGTGAGTTGTAATACTGTACACAACCTGAGGACAGGGATAACACTGTTTTTCAAAAAAAACAGCTATGCATTGCAAATCCTGGATAACCCCTTTAAAGAGCAAAGTTAACATTTTTGTGCAGAATTTCCATGTTTTTGTGCATACTTTTTAAAATAATTTTGCACCAATGCTTCTAGGTTGTCCATAAAGAAGAAATAGCTGAGAAAAGAAGAACCCATGGAGGAGCACGGCCGGGGACGAGCGTCTCTCACTTCTGCTCATTAACCGCAGCGCACATTGTCAGCTCTGTCATTTTATCTGCCATCGCCCAGGGCTCTGCACAAATCGCCTTTTCATTGCAGGTGTTTGTTGCAGCTTCCCGCGGTATCTGTCAGTTCCGTCTAAAAATACCCCGGGATTATGGCTCGCGTGTGCGCAATAACATTGATCTATCTCCTCGCTCCCCCACAAATTGATAATTCAGCGAAGGAATTTTTGCCAGATAAGAAGTTGTAGAAAGTGCTGAGAGGAGGAAAGAGAAGAAACGCAACGGCTGCGGGGGAGGGAGGGGGACGGGGTTTAGGGACTTCTCCTGTCAGACACATTCTCGCTCACAAATCCTTCCAGCTGTCAGGCAGACATGTTCTTTTAAGTGGATGATGGAAAAGAAGGATTCTCCTTGGCTGGGATGAGAGAGGAGCCTTCATGGCCACCACCGCCGCCACCACCGCCCTCATATATGGACTTACAGGCGCTCCCAGCAGCAGGTGGAGGCTGAAACTTCAGGTTATTTTTTTTCCTCCATTGTTTCATGAAATATTTAGTGACAGAGTGGATTTTTATTGCATCTTCTCCTCACAAATGATGTGTAGAGCAGTGTCACCTCAGACGCCCGCGGGCTCAGCGTAGCGCTGCATTGCGGGGAACTACAGATAAAGGCAAGATGGTTTATGAGGGTAATATGCTCCATATCAGGATCACAGTACAGACAAACACCTCAAAAAGAGGCAACAAAGAGTAATAAAGTTATTAGAACCGCAGGAATAGGAGGGATATAGAGTGAGAGCCAGATAACCTGGAGACCGGATGACTGTATAATGGACAGATACAGAGCGAGCGCCAGATGACCCAGAGACCTGATGATACCTGTATAACGGACAGATATAAAGTGAGAGCAAAGTCACCTAGAGACCGGATACTTGTATAATGGACAGATACAGAGTGAGCGTCAGATAAGCCAGAAACCATATACCGTATAATGGACAAATACAGAGTGAGTATCAGATAACCCAGAGACCAAATACCTGTATAATGGACAGATACAGAGCCAGCGCTAGATACATACATACATAGAAACCTGATACCTGTATATTGAACAGATACAGAGGGAGCATCATATAACCCAAAACCATATACCTGTATAATAGACAAATACAGAATGAATATCAGATAACCCAGAGACCGGATTCCTGTACCTTGGACAGATACAGAGCGAGCGCCAGATAACCCAGAAACCGTATAGGTAGTGGGATTTGGAGTTGGTGTTGGGTGTGAGCTCAGCAGATGACGTTAGTTGTCATGATGCCCGTGCTAGTCCAGCACACAGGTGTGGTGTTGATACCTGCTTGTGATGTATGGGTGGCTCTATCACCCAAAATGGTCAGTAACCATCCGGGTTGTTGGGGGTCTGTTGGGCTCTTGTCATCCGGGCACCTCACCTGCCCGGATTGTCAGTACCGCCACCCACAGAAGGGGGAAAAATAACCTGCGGTGTGTGTATAGGTGCAGACAGAAGATGACAGAGTCCCATGCATTTATATAAAAATATAACAACTTTACTGTAAGGCTTTGCAGTTGTACAGTACACGTTTCACAGAGAATAATCTTGATACAGACTTAAGTGCTGAACTTAGGGGGACATGTATGAAGTAGCGTATGTAGTGCGGATTGTCATTTTCTGGCGCATTATATGTGTACGCCGGTGCCCATGTAATTTATCAACTGATTTATACAAGGGCAAATGACCTTTTCACATGCTTCACATTTTCCTGGCTCAGTCGGCCAGTATGGGCCTGGCCAAGGTGTGTGTCTGACTTGCGCCAGCATTTATCCAGGACCAGGCATTCTATCTGCACATGATAAATCTCCCCCATTGTGCTTGAGGTAGGTGCTTGAGAGAAGTTGGAGAAGTAGTTGTAGTAGTGATTGTAAAGAGTAGAGAGGAGAGGAGTTTGCCAGAGGAGCCACAACCCAGTGTATCCTTGTAATTTGCCGGAACCTTTGGTAGATAGTATTAGTGAAGTGATATTCATACTCACGTTTAGACTGTGTCTGACCGCCTTCTGTCCTCATAGAACCCGTCCCAGTAGGGTAGTATGAGCTCCAGCCGTGGTTATTTGGGTATAGCTAGGTGTCCCAGTTACCTGCACTGTGCAGTGGGATACGTAGACTTTTATTTACTGGTAGCTTTGTCTTACTGAGGTCAGTTCCTCTTGCTTCAGGATACTGCCCTGCATTTTTAGACTAGTTTCTGGTGTGAGCTAGGGTGTTCCTTGGTGACTACTCTAGGGTAGAAGAAAAGAGCACCTACTAGTGGTCAGCACATAACACATGTGTTGTGTCCCACCACGGGTGTTCCTTGTCTTAACACCCCTCGCAAATGCCTGTACTTCAAAGTATTAATGGTAGTGAAGTATTAACTATGTTTTACCACTAGATGTTGCTAGAATATGTACGTATGCGTAAGTATTGCACAGCTGTAGCAGTTAAAGGGTTATTATCTCTGTGATATGTGCACCAATGAGAGCTCTTTCTATTTTCTACCTATCTCTACTCTTCTCTTTTTCTTGCACTCTCTTCTCACCTACTCACAGCACATGTTACATATGCTGTAGGAAGTTGTCACACGGGGGGGGATGTAGCCACACCCTTGGGGGTCTTACTCTGGATTCTGTAGAGGAAGGACGCAAGCCAGAATGGTCCCTACAGCAGTCAAGCTGGGCCCTGGCTTATGCCAGGTCCCCTGTTGGAGGACGTGTCCAGTGTAGTCTGAGGTGTGATAGTGAACAGACGCACATAGGAAGCAGGAGCACTATCTTCTTAAAAGCAGCACTTCTACACACTATGCAGTGCTGAACGCACACTTAGAGAGGACGTCAGGGATCATCCAAGCCCACGCCGAGAACCAGTCTAAAAGTATCCTGAAGATATAGGAACTTATCCGCATAGAGCAAAGTTGCCAGAAAAGTACGTACTCTATATCGCAGCGCGGGTGTGACCAAGAAACCCTGGCCACTTTGCTCATCCCAGGTAACAAGGTCTGGGGCTTGTGTCACCCTCTAGGATGGGTCACACGACTATGGTGGGAAATAGGTAGTGTAAAGAACAAAAGAGTCAAAACACGGGCACAAGTATTTTTTCTACTTTCAAGTATTTCTATCTATTCTACTTCTCAAGTTCCGGGAGAGCACAGTACTACTTTGAGTTGGGACTCTCTCGACCTCCTCCTCTCTACTTCTCTGAACTTCTTCTACCTCTCAGCACGCAACTCAGCCAGCAAGGCTGTGCTCTCTTTGAAGCTCTCAGCACAGATCTGGTTACTAAAGTCCAAGGTATCTTATCAAGCCAAAACCCTGTTGTGTATCACTGTATTAAGTATTCCTGTAGTAAAGAAGAGTTTATTTATTGCAACGGGACTCTGTGATTCATGTCCAAGCATCTACACAGTCATTGCATCCTCCTTGGGTAATCTCCCCTTTCTATGGGTGGCGGTACCGATAGTCTGGGTGGGTCACGACTCCACTCCGGACCACAGTGATAAGCACCCAAGGGACCCCCAAACAGCCTGCCAGGTTACTGACCACAGGGGAAAGGGTTTAGCCAGCCTCACTAAACTAAAAGCAGGTGTGCCCTCATAGCTGTGTGCCCAACCGGCATTGGCGTCGCAACAGCATAACTCCTGACTGAGTTATTCCCCGACCAACCACTACTGCAGTGGAGTCACACTTCACCATCTGGCAAGTGACCAGTCGCGCTTCCCAGCGGGGCATCTCCACCCATGGTACAGATATACACATTAACCCTTTTGCTTCCATCAGTTGTGCATAGAAACAATAGTACATAAGCATATAAAAAATACGTCGTGGGGACACTTCATACCACCACTTTGTTTACCTGAGAGAAAAGCTTTACGACAGGTGCACAAGAAACAAACACTAGCAGTGGGACACCACAGATACCTGTGTGATAACCCAGGGGCGCCAGGTGGTATTAGCCAGGGCTAGTTGCAGTAAAGCTGCGGCACTTATCACAGGGCCTGAGTGATGTATACCCTCCCTGGGTCCCAAGCACACACCCATTAAAGTAATAGTACCTGGAGGTGTGGGGCATTTGAATAAGCACAGAATCCAAGTTCCTAACCAATTGAATAATTTTACTGGAAACATTCTTAAAGTGACAGTACAGTCTTTTGCACAAGTTTGAATATAGTAGTTGACACTTGGGTGAGATTGCCAGCATTACTGGTGATAGTTTTGGCTTAGTGGCAAGAGGACCTGACTATGCAGTACAAAACTCTGTCAGGGAACTGTGAGGACTTGACTTTAGAAGAAGATACAAGTATTCACTGCTTTTTAATATCGCCTCTTGTCAGAAGAGATCACAAAGTGCCAGATCAAGGAACACGGGCCCTGGGTTTGGACATATGGGTTGGGCTAATCCCTCGAGGATACACAAGGCTATTAAGCAAGTGGACCAATCTGCTTTTACTTGCTGCTTTTCCAACCACTGGAGATAGTTCCAGTCAGCTGAAGAACTTCCTGAGAAATACTGAATCAGTCACATCCGAGACGTCCGCAGGAGAGTGGTGTGTCTGGGCATCAAGGATGATGTCATCCTACTGTATCATACTGTAACACTGTATTGGGGGCAATAGGCACTGCAAGGTCAGAGCTCGTCTCTTACCTCATGGGGAGGGGGGATTTCATATTTTACAGAATTTTCATTTCAGAGCTAGTATTATGCTATAGGTCATGGTGACACCTGGGTGTAGAGATAAGTATGTGCCCCCACCCCCCAATCATTATGAGGGATCAATAACCCTGTAATGATGGACAGGACGCACATGAGCGGCTCATACACATCCATGTCTCCCCACACACCTCACGCCTCACTTCTTCTCACGCTCCAACCATGTTTAATTTAAAAGAACAATTTCCTGCTTGGTAAACCGTGCAACTGGGGAATCTGGAGATCAAAGCCACAGGAAAATCTATAATTTCCCATCAATATGTTAAAAAATGAGGTTGAAATGAAAAATAAAAGGGAACCAGTGAATAGGAGGCCAATAGGGGCAGTGACAAGCCCCTGATCTGACCCCAATTTATGCCCCCAAATTAACCAAGCAGACAAAACGCCTGCACCCCATAATGTGGCCCCTTTTAGAGGGACTGCCGCCATCCTACCCTCTGGGGGCACCCAGCCTTACCCTTTGTAGTCGGCTATTTCTTCATGTGGATGTATACACAGCCTCTCCCAGAATGCAATTCAGCAAAGAAGAGTATAAGGCTATGTTCACAAGGAATTTTTGACACATATTTTATCACATGTTAATGCTCCAAAATGGCAGTACACTACTCCTTCAGCACCCCCAAACCTCTCTGCACCTCAAACCTCTTTACACCCATCCTCCAGCACCTCCCACAATACTTCTCCAGTAACCCCAACCACTCCTTCAGCATTCCTCCACTACTCCAGCACCTCTCATTCTGCTCCTCCAGCACTCAAACACCTCTCTGCCAGCACCCCCTCCACTCCTCCAGCCAGGAGCATAGCTAGGATTCATGGGGCCCCATAGCGAAAAAAAACTGTGGCCACAAGAGTGACTGACAGAGCAGAGAGCCAATGGCTGCTTGCTCTGTCAGTCCACTGTATTTAACTATGAGGGCCCACTAGTAGCTGTTATGGTTAAATACATAGGTGCAGGATCAGACTACCTTCTGCTTAACCCATTATGTACTAAAGTGTGTAAGTGACACAAGCCTCACATACTGTACATGCTGCAGAACAAATAAGGATTAAAAGCAGAAGAGAATGAGATGGCTAGTGCACTGATAACTCCTTACCTCTGCAGGAGCTTGGAAAACAGAGGTCAAGGGTTATCAGTGCAGGGAAGCAGAGATCTCCTTCTCTTCCGCTTTTAACCCTTTTTTTTTTGTGTTGCAGCATGTAAATGAACTTTGGGTCACTTACACACTTCAGTACATAAGGAGTTAAGCAGAAGGACACAGGACCCTCTCATTTTTCCCGTGCATCCACGGGCCCCCCTCCTCCACAGGCCCCATAACAGATGCCTACTCTGCCTTTATGGTAGCTACGCCACTGCCTCCAGCACATTTCATACTGCTCCTCCAGCACTCACACACCTCTGTGCCAGCACCCCCACCACTCCTCCATCAATTCTTCAGCACTCCAACTGCGGCGTAGCAGGCCAGCTGGACCTTGTCAGGGTTAGCTTAGCGATGCTGTGGCTGCTAGGTGGGTGTAGTAGCCTGCAGTGGGGGAAGTGCAGTCAGTTCTTATCAGATTCTCAGTGAAAGAGAACACAAAGACATCCGTTTCTGCAGTAGCTAGGCCAGGGCCTGGCTTATGCCAGGACCCCTGTCAGGCACACTCAGTGAGTTGAGTCTAGCTACCAGAGTAAGAAGATACAGCTAGAGACCAACACTTCTTCTAAAGCCACTACCACTTTCACTATGCACAAACAAGAGAGAGTAGTCACCAAGGAACACCCTAGTCCACGCCAAGAACGCTTCTGAAAAGTGCAGGGAAGTATTCTGAAGAAAAAGGAACTGCCCTCTTAGGAAAAAAGCTACCAGTAAAGTAAAGGTCTACATATTCTACTGCGCAGTGCAGGTAACTGGGAAGACTCGGGCACCTTGCTACACCCACATTACCACGGCTGGGGCTTGTACTATCCTACTGGGATGGGTTATACAATACCAGAGGGCAGAAGGTGGTCACACATTGTCTAAACGTGAGTATGAGTATCACTTCACTAAAGATATCTACTAAAGGTTCCGGCAGAGTACAAGGCTCCATTGGGTTGGGGCTCCTCTGCCAAACTTCTATCCTCTACTCTCTACTCTACAAAACACTACTACAACTCCTTCTTCTACTCTCCTCAAGCACCTACCTCAAGCACTAATTCAAGCACTTAAGTTTTGTAAAAGATTTCTATTGCCTGTGAAACATTTACTGTGAAACTGCAAAGCCTTACAGTACAGTTGTTATATTTTTATACAAACACACGGTCATCTTCTGTCCGCACCAGCACCTATACACACACCACCGCACGCCTTGGGTTATTTTTTCCCCTTCTGTGGGTGTGGGTACTGACAATCCAGGTGGGTCAGTTGCCACTTCAGGTTGCCGTGACAAGAGCCCAAGGGACCCACATCAACCTGGAAGGTTACTGACCATTTTGGGGAATAGAGCCAGCCATACACAACAAGCAGGTATTAACATCACACCTGTTGCTGGACTAGCACTAGTGTCAAAACAACTACCACCATTGGCTGAGCTTACAACAAATACCAACTCCAAAGCCATACCTCTACCACATTACTACTTTCGGAAATCAGCCCTACAGATCATCCTTTTCATTACTTAAGAGGGGGTGTAGCTTGGGAGGGGTTTATATTTGGGTTCTGATTTCTGTAGATGGGTGAGGAAAAATCACATATATATATATATATATATATATATATATATATATATATATATATATACTATGAACAGCATTTACACTGGACTGCACCCACTGACCGCTCTACGACTGCACGCCATCCTAGACATGGTGTATTATATTGTTATGTGCAGGTAACTCCTCAGCCCTGGGCTGGGATCCAGGCAATACAGAAGGACGTTATCTGGAGCAGAGGCGTGACTGCTGTATTCCAGGTGTCTCCGGTCACAGACTGTTCGCTGCATCAGTTAAGTATGACACAGAATCCTGAGCGGCTGCATCTACAGACGTGTCATCACCTGGAGATCAGCTGCAGCGAGTGTGATACTAGAGCAGGGATGGGAAACCTTTGGCCCTCTGGCTAAAGCTTTGGCTGTCCAGGCATGATGGCAATTGTAGTTTTGCAACAGCTGGAGGGCCGAAGGTTCCCCATCCCTCTACTAGAGAATATATATGACTCTATATGTTATTACTGTATCGGCACAATGAAGACTTTTAGAGTCTTGAGCTGCAATGTACATTACATTACATTAGCATTATACTCCAGATACATCTAAAGCTGCAGTTATGTTGTATGAACTTAAAATCACACCGCGAAAAAAATAGGACATGTCCTAGTGCGGATCGCGGCATGGATCATCCCCCCACCGGCCAGCTGCAGAGATGACAGGAGAGCATGATGTGCTCTCCTGTCATCCCATCTACTACTCACCTACTCCCCGTGCTGACCTGCTTTATGTTTACCAGAAGTGGCCTGGACTACGCTGCCTTCTTCTCCCTGCAGACAATATAATTTATGGCCACTCCATAAAATCTGCCGCCCCTACAAACAACTGCAAAGCTGCCGCTCTGAGCAATAAACTCATCTTGCCTCATGGCAGAAGCGGCCCTGCTTACAACTACTGACTGCTTACTGCTTATCCTATTCTGCCCTTCCATTAATCGTCGGGGTATGTTATATTATTGGGAGCCATGGTTAGGACCCAGGAAAGGCAACTGCTATGGGGGAAGTCCAGTTCTGCAATCTAGTGAACAGGAGGTTACACTAAACTACACTATGTACACTGTCTTATATATTGTGCTGCTCTTATATTACATATATCTAATGTGGTACTTGGCCAGTAGTTGAGATAGCCAGTTATGCCAATTCTGTGGTGTACGGCTACTGATGTTAGTTGTCGTGATGCCAGTGCTAGTCCAGCACACAGGTGAGATGTTGGTACCTGTTTTGTATATGGCTGGTAGTGTTCCTCAAATGGTTGGTAACCTGCTGGGTTGTTGCAGGTTCCTTGGGCTCTTGTAACAGCAGTCCTGAGTGGCAACTGACCCAACCGGGCTGTCGATACCGCCACCCACGGAAGGTGGGGGGGGAAACAAGGGGTGCGGAGTCCCGGTAGTATAAAAATATAACAGCTTTACGGTAAGGCTTCTCAATATAACAGTACACGTTTTACAGACAGTAATCTTGACACACTCAAGTGCTTGACCTTGGTTATTGGAGGAGGTGCTTGAGAAAAGCAAGAGAAGTAGTTGTAATGGTGCTTGTAGAGTAGACGTAGAGGAGAATACTTTGCCAGAGGAGCCTTAACCCAGTGTAGCTATGTACTCTGCCAAAACCTGAAGATATCTCTTCAATGGTGAAGTGTTACTTGTACTTGTGTTTAGACTGTGTCTGAACCCCTTCCGCCCCCTGGTATCGTAGAACCCATCTCAGTAGGATAGTACGAGCCCCAGCCATGGTTATCTGGGTGTAGCTAGGTTTTCGAGGTTTCCCAGTTACCTGCACTGGGCGATAGAATACATAGGCCTTCTGTATTGGCTGCTTTGTCCTATGGAGGCTAATTCCTCTCTTGTTCAGGATACCCTTCTCTTTTTAGACATGTTCCTGGCATGTGTCACAGTGCTCCATGGTCACTATTCCCCCCTGGGTGTGCATAGCACTGCATAATAGATATAGTGGTAGTTATAGAGGAAGTGTTGGTCTTTAACTGCATCTGTACAGGTTGTTGTTTAGACTAGACATGCCCTACTGTGCCTGACAGGGGTTCTGGCATAAGCCAGGCCCTGGCTTAACTTCTGTAGAGACTGTTGTCTCTTGTGTCCTTCCTCTCTAAGAATCTACTGTGTACTTCTTTCACCAGTGCAATTCCTTACAGGGGCCTTCTGTGTGCCTGCCTGTGAGTGGTGGGGATAAGATAAGCAAGAAGAAAGATAATAGGTTAGAAGAAAAGAGCACCTCTTATTGGTCAGCATGGAACACATGGCACACATAAAACATTAACCCATGACCTATAGGAATATGTGTACATAAAGAATACTGACACCTAGTGGGGAAACTTAATATCCTTCATTCACCTTTTTAACCTGAGAGAAAAAGGCTTTTTGACAGGTGCACAGGAGAGATAGAAACACCTGTGGTGGGAAACTGCACTAATATCTCACCTAGAGCTTCATTTCCCATTATTGTTCTCCTTTTGAGGTACAGATCACCTCCTACTACAGTCATTTCCAGTCCTGCATTATGTATCGTACTGATAACTCCAACTTCTCTGCTTCCCAGTGCACATCCATACAAGGTTAAACGTTTGTCTACCCTGCAGTCACCATTAGAGGGAGCTCTCTGCACTGCAAAGAGATTTCTATGGCTGCTTTCGATATCAGTGCAGTGAGCTGCCCCTAAAGGAAGCAGAAAGTGTAAAAACTTTTTCCTGCTCAGATAGGAATTACAACATACTAGACCGCTCCCCCCCCCCCCCCCCCCCCCAGTCCTTCTCACCCTCCTGCTTCCTAGTCCACCCCCGATTTTCTTATTTTAGCTATACATTAATAGCACCTGTTGAAGTCACTTGTTATTCTCAGGCAGCTCCATGATCCCCAGTCTCCTGCCGGTTTACGAGCAGATTTATCACATTTCAGAGATTTCATTCACTGGAAAATTTAACATCCTGGAGAAATGAGAGCTTTAAATAAGATGAAACATCTGAGATATGAGAGGTTCTCCCATTCCACCCCCCACCACCTCCAACAGGCATGAAAGACTCAGAGATGGAACGCTGACTATTCTGTTGTACAGAACTCTTAATGACATGATTCTGGTGAGGCCCGAAAGACTTATCCTGGTGTCTGAAAGCTTCTCATCCCTACTGGTGTATGAGACCACAGCTCTTCATCCCTACAGCTCCATACCATACTCGCCTATGAGACCACAGCTCCTCATCCCTACTGCCACACGAGACCACAGCTCTAATCCCTACTGGTGTACGCGGCCACAGTTCCTCATTTCTACTGCTGCACAAGACTGCAGCTCCTCATCCCTACTGGTGTATGAGACCGCAGCTCCTCATCCCTACTGCTATATAAGACCACAGCTCCTCATCCCTACTGTTATATAAGACCACAGCTCCTCATCCCTAATGCTATATAAGACCACAGCTCCTCATCCCTACTGCCACATGAGACCACAGCTCTAATCCCTACTGGTGTACGCAGCCACAGTTCCTCATTTCTACTGCTGCACAAGACTGCAGCTCCTCATCCCTACTGGTGTATGAGACCGCAGCTCCTCATCCCTACTGCTATATAAGACCACAGCTCCTCATCCCTACTGTTATATAAGACCACAGCTCCTCATCCCTACTGCTATATAAGACCACAGCTCCTCATCCCTACTGTTATATAAGACCACAGCTCCTCATCCCTACTGCTATATAAGACCACAGCTCCTCATCGCTACTGATGTACAAGACCGCAGCTTCTTATCCCTACTGCTATATAAGACCACAGCTCCTCATCCCTACTGCTATATAAGACCACAGCTCCTCATCCCTACTGTTATATAAGACCACAGCTCCTCATCTCTACTGCTATATAAGACCACCGTTCCTCATCCTTACTGTTATATAAGACCACAGCTCCTCATCCCTACTGGTGTACTAGACCGCAGCTCTTCCTCCCTACTGGTGTATGAGACCGCAGCTCTTCCTCCCTACTGGTGTATGAGACCACAGCTCCTTATCCCTACTGGTGTATAAGACCACAGCTCCTCATCCCTACTGGTATACTAGACCGCAGCTCTTTCTTCCTACTGGTGTACGAGACCGCAGCTCTTCCTCCCTACTGGTGTATGAGACCCCGGCTCCTCCTCCCTACTGGTATACTAGACCACAGCTCCTTATCCCTACTGGTGTATGAGACCACAGCTCCTCATCCCTACTGGTATACTAGACCACAGCTCCTTATCCCTACTGGTGTATGAGACCGCAGCTCTTCCTCCCTACTGGTGTATGAGACCACGGCTCCTCCTCCCTACTGTTGTATGAGACCGCAGCTCTTCCTCCCTACTGCTTTATAAGATCACATTGTTTTATAAACTTCCACAAGGAGAATTACCACCAATGAAACTTTTTTTCTTGTGTTTATTTGTACTTTAATTTTGTTCTGGAACTTTCCGTAGTTTGGCATTTCTTCACTGTTTATGGGGAGCATCAGTCATTTGTGTTTGTGAGCGCTCTCGCTGCCAGGAGCAGATTACAATTGATTGTTCGCTCACAGCTGATTGTTTCATTATATATTGCTGCCTGCTCACTGCCTGCCCGCTCACTTTATAGCATTTCAGGCCTTACAGCTATGAGAGTGTTCGAGGTCACTGGAAATCACAGGAGTCTGACGTTGGCACGTGGCAGATCTGCGTCTGGTGAGACCTGGAAGACTTATGGTGTCCGAGTGATGAGAGTCCAGATTTTGGGAGCAGAATGATGGATATCACACAGGCTCTGGATGATATCTACTAAAATGGCAGCCTGTGGATTATGGAAGATAGGAAAAACACCCAGCAATGTAATACTAAACATCACACAGGATGCTTCATAAGGTTCATTAGATCCGGAAAACTCTATGAGGAGCTCAACGTGTTCCTGTCCATATTGCCAACCTCTTTGTAAATCTTCATAAACTTCCTTAGGAATTGGCTCTGGAGGATCACAGGAGGGGGATGCAGCTGCAGGTAAAGTCTCTGCTTCTGCAAGCGTCATGCGGTGATAGGAGAGGAGGAGTAGCAAGAAAGATACAGAGAACACAGGACAGCTCTGTGCAGAAACCAGCAAAGGAAGGGAAAAGACCCCAAACCCAAGGCTACACCCAACAATTCTGCCTGTGAAGGAGCCTGAGACGCCTGCACTGCTCATGAGTCCAGTGACCCATCACTATTGGCATTATACATGGTTATTTTGGGATTGTGTGTTGAGCCCTACCTAAGGTGCTGTAGCTGGCAGTCACCTACTGAACATGGTGACTTTTGGTAATCTGTCTGTGAAGGGAATTATGCACACCATCAGGTCTCCTACTGTAATGAAGTGTCAAAGAGGAGTTGTTTGTGCCACACTCTGGCTGCCTCACCACTGCTTCCTCCTCCCTGCCCGGCCTCCTGCTCACTCAGCTGTCAGTCAGTGTCTGCCAACTGAGGACTGATCTGCAATCAGAGACACTGGCTGACAGCTGAGTGAGCAGGAGGCGGGGCAGTATTGATTATTCATGAAGAAGAGGGAGGAAGAAGCAGTGGTGAGATGTGCCAGAGTGTGGCATAGACGCTGAGCCACAACCCCTCTTTGACACTTCATTACAGTAGGAAACATGAGATTGTACATAATCCGCTGCACATACAAATTACCAAAATGTACCTTGCTGACAAGGGGACTGCCAGCTACAGCACACTGTCAGCACCTCAGGTAGGGCCCATGTGCTGACAGATTCCCTTTAACTATGGCACCCCCAAGCCATGTACAGTGGCACTGCTGCTACCTCTTCCAGTGTAGGTGAGTATTGTAATGGCTAATGGCCGTGGAGTGTAAATTGTAGATCCTCTGCCCCAGAGGATCTACAATTTACACTGTACAGCCATTGGGAAAGTGGGATCTGGAAATGATTGATTGTGAAGTATCGCATGGAGATGGTGATCTACTTCTGTGATACCTAGAGGAATAACCCACTTGGCTGATCCCAGGACAGCGTATCCTCTGGCCAGCCGTTATTTCTCAGGGTAAGTGTATGTTGTACAGCAGGAGAGTAGTCAGAAGAGGCAATGTATATTAATGGTGATGTAGCAGAGCCGGGTATGTTTAAATAGTGGGTAATTACGGAGGTTTATCAGATGAGCATGCAGTGTCCCAGAACATGCAGACTACTACTCCTATTATGGCCATTTCTATTGCTGTGTCAATGCCTGTTCTGGTAAGTGTTTGCACTGCAACTGCTGCTGGTTTTCCCCTAGTATTCTCTGGTAATGTGCATTCTCATGTGTATTCTCATGTATTCCTGTGTATTATTACAGTGTACAGTGGTATGCAAGGCTGTTGATCACGTGACCGTGCCAGTGCCCTGTAACCATGGTTCCTCCAATGGGCGACTAGCTCTGGCCAGGAGCAACCATGTGACCTCCCACTTCCTCCTAACAAGTTAGTCTTCCCCCTGCTTCCAAGCAAGGAGGGTGTGTGTCGTCTCTCTTCTACCTCAGAGGAGTTGGACTTCTTTGCAGCTCCCACTTCACCACTAGAAGTGTGGATCGAGTGCTCTGCTGTGTTCAAGTCTTTGGCTGTATCTGCCTGCTCAAGTGTCCGGAGTCTTCTCTCTCATCTGGGTGTCATTCCGTTATCTCTCATCATCGCTACAAGGATTCACAGCAAGTATTATTCTCAAGCTAATCCACCCAGCAACGCTATTTCTCTCATACTCCTACTCCCATCATCTGGCACGTATTCTCACAGCCTATGCAGCACCACTCCTGCTTTATTTGTCAAAGCCTGCTATATACCCGGTTGCATCCGGACAGAACTGTTGCCACTAGTTACCTCATCTATAATAAAACCGCTGTTACTGAACCCTGGCATTGGTGTCCACTAACTGGTGCCCTGACTAAGTGCAGCGAAGAATCGCATGCCCATCATCACCCGCAGATTCCACAGACCGGCCCTACAGCTGTGCTGCCCTCAGGCCTATACCGTGACAAGTATAACCCCTGCAGCTGCCCCGGTCATTGCCCGCTCATAACACCAGCACTGCGGAAGTGGCCCCCAGGGGCCAGGGCATCGCAAGCAAATGGTGAAAGGTCAAATAAGTCGGGTCAAGTAGGAGTCAAAACACAGGACAGCAATAGAGGGAACAGGGAAGCCTTGCTCAGCCAGAGCATCAGCCTTGCAAACATCCATTTCCAGTTCTGCGCACCGTGCCGCCTTACTCTCTTAGTCCCATCATGAGATTTGTTGAGTCAGAGAGGAAGCAGGTGAGGTAAGACCATCAGTCTTCCTGGCCATACATTGGATGTTCTCTGCTCAGAACCCCCCACCTGTCTCCCTATGCTGGTGCCTCCTTCAGCAGAGTCTGTGATATGTCAGGGCAGCAGCAGGTAAGCGTATTTGTTGGGTTTCCTTAAAGGGGTTATGCAGCCCTACAAAAACATGGGCACTTTCCCCCTCTCTTGTCTCCAGTTCAGGTGTGGTTTGCAATTAATCTCCATTTACTTCAATGGAAGTAACCCCACCCAATCTGGAGACAAGAGAGGGGGAAAAGTGGCCATGTTTTTGTAGCGCTGGCTAACCCCTTTAAGAACAAGGACTGCAAAATCTAGCTGTAGATTGATATATTGGTTGTGTTCTTAGTTTTCAGGTTCCATTTTTAGGCAGCAACAGAAAACACCTCTGTGATTTACAAAGTGGGAACAAGTTTTTTTTAACTTGTCCCCAGAAAGGCTCTCTGTGTGGAAGAGGGGTACAGTGTAGGGGGTAACCCCTTCTGGCTGTACCCCATCTCCTGCTCCTGGAGCTCTGTGCTCTCCCAGCCTATGGTTGTCTCTCTACGCTGCTCTCTTCTGCTTCCATGGTAGGCCCTCTCATCTACCAAATACACACAGACGCCTCATACTTGCCATTGCTCCAGACACCACTGATCAGCTGCTCTCTTGGTATGAATTACATGATGTCTCTGCAGTCTTCTTAGTACACCAAGCACCTTCCAGCTTCACTCTCAGTCTCTTGTGGCCTAGCACTGCTTATGCTTGTTCTCTTGAAGGGGTATTCTGGCGAAAATCTTTTTCTTTCAAATCAACTGGCTTTAGAAAGTTATATAGATTTGTTATTTACTTCTTTTTAAAAATCTGAAGTCTTCCCATACATATCAGCTGCTGTATGTCCTGCAGGAAGTTGTGTATTCTTTCCAGTCTGATACAGTGCTCCCTCCCTATGTCAGGAACTTCCCAGAGCAGGAGAGATTTTCGATGGTGATTTGCTACTGCTCTGGACAGTTCCTGACATGGACAGAGGTGGCAGCAGAGAGCACTGTGTGAGACTGGAAAGAATACACCACTTCGTGCAGGACATACAGCAGCTGATAAGTTGATTTGAAAGAAAAAGATTTTTGCCGGAGTCCCCCTTTAAGCTGAGCTCTGCACCTTATCTTCCAAACAGAAACCCGGCCTGTTTTATTTATAACATGAGGACACGCCCACACACATGCCTACTCAAACACCAGTCTGCTTCTACTTAACAGGGCTCCCCATGCTAGCCCCTGCTACCTCCTAATTGCAGCATGGAGCATGAGGCTGGAATCCCCCAGGTTGTTTAGCTACACAGAAAATGCATAAAACAACTTCAGGAAGTAAAAGAAATAACAAGCAAACCTGTGCACATATCACTTACAAACATGACACCCTCCATACATGAACACCAGTACAGAGAAGCCTGCGTTTTGGTTTGCTTAGTCCATTTTTGTCCGGCCAGGTGTACATGCCATATACTGGGGTATTGTGTGCAGTGATAAGGCTGCTAGGTGGGTGTAGGGTCACTTGGGCACTTGTCACGGTTGTCAGGGTACCCATCCTGCTAGGGTCACTGCGATGGGTTGAGCAGACTTCCCAGGGTTTCCCAGAATAGCCATGCGTTACAGTAGGATACGTAGGCTTTAAGTGCAGCTTTGTCCTACTGGGGTCAGTACCTAGCTCAGGTATGCTGCCCTGTGTCATGTAGAGAGTATCCCTGGTGTGGACAAGGTGATCCTCAGAGGACGTCCTTCCTACTTCGGGGTCTAGCACTGCATGCTAGCGGTGGTTACTTGCATACAAGAAAGTTAAGTCTCTTGGTCCCTGTCAAGGGTCCTGGCCTGAGCCAGGCCCTGGCTTCACTGCAGCAGGAACTGTCTTTCTGTCTGTGTCTCTCACCACTGACTAAACAAGAAGACCCTTCCACCAGGAACTAGCTCCTTTTTACAGGGTTTAACCAAACTCACTTGTGATTAGTGGTGCTGTGTGTAAGAGAAAGAGTGGCGGTGATAGGGCAAAAAAAAGAAGGAAAACAGACCTGCACCTGTGACAGGATGAGAACAAGCATGTGACATAAACAATTAACCCATTGCTTCCTTCAGCTGTGCAAAACATAAGACATACAAAAAAATACAACAGTGACACCTAGTGGGAAAAACCAAACACTACAACTCACCTTCATCCCACTGTAAGAACCTGAGTGAATTACTCAGGTGCATAAAGAACTTAGTGGAACACCTGTGCTGGGACACTACAAATAGGGATAGTCACTTGCATTATTTTTGCATTATACATAAAGCTACTTCATTTGATGTATATGACCGTCTCCTCCTCTACTGAAGCCTTTTGCTCCTATTCATAGCACATAATCATGGAGAATCGTTGGTTGTCTCTATGACTAAAGCTTTGGCTGTCCAGGCATGATGGGAGTTGTAGTTTTGCAACAGCTGTAGAGCCAAGGTTCCCTACCCCTGCCCTATGAAGTTCCCAGGCCTCCCAGGCCATGGTGTCCCGGCTGTAACCATGTGATTCTTCGCAGGTAATTAGCAGGTCTGCTGAGATGTATGAACATCTGATGAGGACAGGTGGCCGAGAGTCTGCTCCGGGTAGGTGATTAATGCTTCTCCTTGGATAACCTTGCTGAGGAGACGGAGCCTTGTGTGCAGGGGACTCTGACAGGTAGCGAGGAATCCTGCCTGACAGCTGCAAGGTAAAGGGGAACATCTTTCTTAGGTCTCAGAGCCGCCCACACCCCTCACTGCACCATTAATGTTATAGATGAGACATCACCGGACGATGACTTCATCAAATACAGTTTATGAGGACTGCAAGGAATCCGGAGCCGGAGGAAGCTTGAAGAACCCACAGGCACGGAGAACTGAGGGCAGGTTACAGAACAGAAGCATCAGCCGCACAGTACATAAATATCCGCAATGCAAGAGTGTGGTGGACCAAAGTCACTGGGGCACTGTAGGGACAGTGGCATATTTAGGGTAACATCCTGTATCTAAATAGTGTATCCATTGGGCATGCCCCACATCAATTCCCTTCCAGCAGGATATACCGTGGCTGGTATGTGCGATCTGCTTGAGCCTTGGAGGCAGCTCTGCTTACTAGTGAAGCCAATGACAATCACCTTAGCTAACTCTGGGACCACTGTGACTACCACTGTTATGGGGACACTGTACAGCATGACTAACGGTATCAATATGCCTTTCTTTGGCTGTCAAAACGGTTAGTAGACATGAAATAGGTGACCCAATACATTAGATATTTATTGGTAGCTCAAGCCAACTGGTTAGTTGGTTGAGTGGCTAGATATCAGCAGATCCCAACCAAAAAGGCTGAAGCTAAAAAGTCCTGTTTGTGTGTATTGGGCCTGTCCCAGTGGTCACAAGTGAGTAGGTTGCAGAGGATTTGTGGACTGGCAGCAATGGAGGCTGCATTTATGGGAAGTGGTTATCCACCATGTGCAGCCATCAGTGGATGGCTGGACATCCATTACTAATTGGCTACAAAATATAGAAATGACCAGGACCAATGTACACCGCTCAACAGCTCAGAGACATCCTGAAGAAGGAAGACGTGCAACTTCAACTGAGACAGAACTGTACCACTATAATACTGGAATATATGAGAGGACAATAGACCATACCACCATAATACCAAACTATATGAGAGGACAATGGACCATACCACCATAATACCAAACTATATGAGAGGACAATGGACCATACCTTTCTAATACTGGACTATGGACTTCAATGTGTATGGCACTCTGCTGGTCCTGACAACTTTGGATTGGTTGCAATGATTTGACAGACTGACAGAAGAAAACCAGTATGCACGGTCAGAAATCTATCTATGCTGTGATAAGTATGTGGATTGGCACATCCAGGAGTATCTGGTACCAGGCAGAACACTGGTGGGAGCCAATACTGAGACTAAAGACTTGTAGAGAATGACCCCCTCAGCGTGGACAGGCTGATTCCGTCTGGTTGTAGTCGCACCTCTGCTGAATCTGCAATCCATGCCAAGTAGACTCAGGAACACAGGAACTGGAACAGTCAGGAGAACACACTCCGCCACACTCCAAGTACACAGCACAAGGCCCTCGCCACCATTTTATGCTACAGGGAGAGGGCTCCCATTGAAGAAGGGGAGCGTCTCTCGACAAAGGTTGGTTAAGACAGATGGGGAAACTTTTGGTGGGGCTCTGATAGGCCCAGAGGTAGGGGAGGACTGCCTTCTTAAGCAGGTGGCAGAGAAAAAAATATGCAGTCACATACACAGTTAACCCCTTAGTGTCCCTCAGCATGTGCTTGCTGTTAGTCAATTGAGTACCGTAGAAAAACAGAAAATGCAGCATATACATCCTTCATCCACATAATACCTTGTTAACCTAAAATAAAGACTAGAATAGTGCCGCCTTACACATGTGCACATACAGCAGCAGTTACAAGCAGGTTTCGTGGACAGTGCATAATATGCTTGAGAGTAAAAAGATTTGGTCACTTCCCTTTAAAATCACTGCAGATAGCAAATTAATTGAAGAATTTGACTATAGGGCACTTTAGTGGGAATACATAGCTTGGTTGCTATGGTTAATGGATCTACGTAAAAAGGAATCACAGTCTGATTAGACTAGACGCTACTGATGAGAATCTTCACTGGCTTGCTGTGGCTTGAGAAGAAGAGTAAAATCATACTCACAGGACAACTTTGCAGATCTGTCACTCGATACCCTTAAGGGAGGTATGCAGGAGTATGACCACCAATGTGGAATGCAATAAGTCCAGTCTCCGACTGGAAACCTCTTAAAGTACGGCAATGTTAGGGGGCCCGTAAACAAGAAGCAATTTCTTCAACCCTGGACTCGAGAAAGAAGAAAAAGTAGACAAATTGCTTTACATGACTTTGTGAAGTGCTGGAGTGGACTCAGAGGCAGCAGACTGGAATCTGCATGTAGCATGTTCTTCTCACAGACACTTCTTGAATACTTCATTTGACTGAGGACTTAAAAAACTTTGAAAAACTTAGAAAATCTACAGATATTTGACTAACCGATCTAATCATCATCAGCCAAGCAGGCAGCCATGTGCGCTGGCCAGAGGTCAGGCCTAGACTGTCTAGACCAAGATCCTTTTATAGACTAGCAGGGATTGGACTAGGAACTGCTCTCATTGGTTAAGAGACATCAGGTGACTAAATGAGCTTACTCCCATACATAGGACTGGGTGTGGCAATGACACGCCAGAAAATCTTTAACCTTTGCACTGACAAAACCCTTTAGTGTATAGCGGTGTCACATTTGACTCATTTGACAATACCCAAAGACTGTTTAGAGTGCAAAGCAAAGTATTCATCAGCCAAACCACAACATTACACATTCAACAGCTGAGAAACAGGTACTGGGACACTGCCTGTGTGTCAGTATCTGCCTTCTGACTGTCTATGTTTAGGTCTCTGCCTCCCACACTATGTCTGTGTCAGTCTCTGTCTACTGCACTGTCTAGGTATCAGTCTTTGCCTCTCTGTGTCAGTCTCTGCCTCCTGCACTGCCTCTGTGTCAGTCTCTGCCCCCTGCACTGTCTCTGTGTCAGTCCCTGCCTCCTGCACTGCCTCTGTGTCAGTCTCTGCCTCCTGCACTGTCTCTGTGTCAGCCTCTGCCCCCTGCACTGTCTCTGTGTCAGTCTCTGCCTCCTGCACTGTCTCTGTGTCAGCCTCTGCCTCCTAAACTGTCTCTGTGTCAGTCTCTGCCTCCTAAACTGTCTCTGTGTCAGTCTCTGCCTCCTAAACTGTCTCTGTGTCAGTCCCTGCCTCATGCACTGTCTCTGTGTCAGTCTCTTCCTCTTGCACTGTCTGGATGTAAGTTTCTGCCTCCTGCACTGTCCCTTTGTCAGTCTCTGCCTCCTGCATGGTCTCTGTGTAAGCCTCTGCCTCCTGCACTGTCTGGATGTAAGTTTCTGCCTCCTGCACTGTCCCTTTGTCAGTCTCTGCCCCCTGCACTGTCTATGTGTCAGTCTCTGCCTCCTGCACTGTCTGGATGTAAGTTTCTGCCTCCTGCACTGTCCCTTTGTCAGTCTCTGCCCCCTGCACTGTCTCTGTGTCAGTCTCTGCCTCCTGCACTGTCTGGATGTAAGTTTCTGCCTCCTGCACTGTCTCTGTGTCAATCTCTGCCTCCTGCACTGTCTCTGTGTCAGTCTCTGCCTCCTGCACTGTCTCTTTGTCAGTCTCTGCCTCCTGCACTGTCTCTGTGTTATGTTCGTATTCCACGGCCCGATGATCGTTGAGCGAGGGCTGCAGGGACATCGTTACCAAAGTCCTTGCAGCCCTTGCAGCATCATACATTACCTGTTAGGTCTTCTCGGCGCTGTCTTCCTCCCCGGGTCTCGCGCGCTCTATCTTCAGAATGGCCAGTCAGCTGATTGGCTGAGCGCTCTGTCAGCTGACCGGCCATTCTGAAGATAGAGCGCGCAGGACCTGGGGATGAAGACAGCGCGGAGAAGACCTGACAGGTAATGTATGATGATGCTGCTGTCAAATCGTCGGTCGCCCGCCGTGCACCGCTATTCAACCGTAGCAATGTACGGTGGGGGAACGATGATTTTAGGTCTGGCCCTAAATGAACGATCAGCCGATGACACGATCATCGGCTGATCGTTCTCTCTATTTCACCAAACGATTATCGGCCGAATTGGGCCAAATGGGGCCGATTATCGTTACTGTGGAATAGGGCCCTTAGTCTCTGTCTCCTGCACTGTCTTTGTGTCAGTCTCTGCCTCCTGCACTGTCTCTGTGTCAGTCTCTGCCTCCTGCACTGTCTGGATGTCAGTCTCTGCCTCCTGCACTGTCTCTGTGTCAGTCTCTGCCTCCTGCACTGTCTTTGTGTCAGTCTCTGCCTCCTGCACTGTCTCTGTGTCAGTCTCTGCCTCCTGCACTATCTCTGTGTCAGTCTCTGCCTCCTGCACTGTCTGGATGTCAGTCTCTGCCTCCTGCACTGTCTGGATGTCAGTCTCTGCCTCCTGCACTATCTCAGATAGTGCAGGAGGCAGAGACTGACATCCAGACAGTGCAGGAGGCAGAGACTGACACAGAGATAGTCTATCTCTGTGTCAGTCTCTGCCTCCTGCACTATCTCTGTGTCAGTCTCTGCCTCCTGCACTACCTGGATGTCAGTCTCTGCCTCCTGCACTATCTCTGTGTCAGTCTCTGCCTCCTGCACTGCCTGGATGTCAGTCTCTGCCTCCTGCACTGTCTCTGTGTCAGTCTCTGCATCAATCTTCACTGTAGATTTTTCATTCTATTCACATATCAGGGGTCTTGATGAAAATCATGGCTGATACTGCAGACTCCTGTGATTTTCCTCTGCGCTGCCTCCAGGGATGAGATCTGAGGGGGGTCCTGGAGGGGAAATCTTTATAAACAATAAGATGAAGGATCCCCCATTACGAGCGATGAGCCACAGACATAAAGCACAAGTGGATAATAAAAGCTGTAATAATATTTGCAGTGTCTCTGCCGCAGCAATTGTCTGATGAGAGTCCTGGAACAGTCACTTGTGGATTCATCTCATGGTGGAGCGGCTCACACTGAATAAAAGCAACATAGCAGAATTACAGGGACCCTCCGGGGGTGAAAGGGGGGAGGGGGGAGGAATACAAGTGTTTGCATACACCCCGCCACACATCCTATACTTCAGTTACAGCCAAAGCTGCTTTCAAGATCGTATTAGCCTGCACAATGTTTGTCTGTGACCTGACAGTTAACCAGCTTTGGAGGTAAATAGAGGATAAGACATGATGTGACAGCAGAATAGTGAGTGAAGCTCTGGAGATGACTGGAGGGTAAGACATGTGTGGTGGGTTTGTACTACTGTGCACTACTCAGCCAGTGATGGTAGTGTCATGACGCCAGTGCTAGTCTAGTACACAGGTATGGTGATAGTACCTGCTTTGTGTTGTGGCTGGCTATACTCCCCAAAATGGTCAGTAACCTGACGGGTTGTAGTGGGTCCCTTGGGCTCTTGTCACGGTAGTCCTAAGTGGCAATTGACCCAACCGGACTATCGGTACCGCCACCCACAGAAAGGGGAAAAATAACCCAGCTAGTGTGTATAGGTGCTGGTGCAGAGGAAAGGATGACTAAGTCCCAATAGTATATAAATATAACAGCTTTACTGTACAGTCTCTTGGTAATACAATACACTTTTGCAGCAAATAGATAGATCTTTACACGGACTTCAGTGCTTGAAGAGTTGAAAGAGGAGGAAATGTGCGTAGAGGAGATGAGTTTGTCATGGGAGTCCTAACCCAATGTAGTGATGTACTCTGCCGGAACTTGAGAGAATACTTTAGAGTGAGAAATTACTTGTACCCGTGTTTAGACTTTAGTCTGACCATCTTCTGCCCTACAGTGCCAAGTGACTCGTCCTCCTAGGGTGATACAAGCCCCAGTTATGGTTACCTGGGTGAAGCTGATCTCCCAGGGCGTCCCAGTTACCTGCACTACGAGATAGGATACGTAGACCTACTGGTAGCTTTGTCCTATCCAGACTAGTTCCTCCTGTGTCTCAGGATACTGCCCTGCACTTTGTAGAGTGGTTTCTGGCATGGGCTAGGTTGTTCCCAGACTCTTCCATCTTAGTAGTGTTTAGCAATGCATAGTAGATATAGTATAAGTACTGAAAGAACTAAGTGTCTCTAGTTGCATCTGACTATACGTGTCTTTGACTAGACCACACTGAACTGAACTAAACTAACATCCTCCCACACAGGGGCTAAATAACTCCTCCTATTGGGTGGTGTATGTGTGGAGAGCATAGGATAGGCAGAAGAAGAAAAAGCATCTCCTATAGGCTAGCACTGAACACATGGTACAACAATAACATTAACCCGCTGCTGACTTCAGCTGTCCAAACAAGAACAGAGGGATATAAAGAACACTGACATCTACTGATAAAACTATAGAATACTACCTTCATCACCATGCGATGCCCGGGCCCCTAAGGGCCACTCCGCTGAGAGGATGTTGTTGCGGGCAGGAACCGGGGCAGCTGCTAGCTAGAGGGTTTTCCGGTTTAGGCACCAGGGGTCACAGCTGGAAACCGGGCTCCTGACCGAGCGGAGACTAGGCATGCGATTCTTCGTTGTCCTTAGTCAGGGCACCAATAATTACACCAATGCCAAGTTTCAGAAACAACGGTAGTTGTATATTTATTGTAACGGTGGTAACTAGTAGCAACAGTCTCTCCGGATGCAACCGAGTATAAGGCAATCTTGAATAAAGCTGAGTAATGGGTGATGCTGCAATAGGCTGTGATGATAGCGTACTGAATGATGGGAGTAGTAGTGATACTGAGGATAAGATGCTGGGCGGAATGGAACTGAAATGAATACTTGCTGTTGATGATTAGAGAAGATGACGAGAGGAATGACTGAAGAACAGCACCCAGATCTTGAGAATAGATGAGAATCTTGAGGACTTGAGAACAGAACACAGCCAGGAACACTTCTTGTGGAACTGGAGCAGCAGAGCACACGTATCTCTCTACTGACAGGGGAGAGAAATCACACACACAACCTGTTCCCCTGAAGGTGGAAGACAAGACTCAGGAACAGCAAAGCAACACACCCTATCCCCTCTGTGGTAGGAGATAGACTGAGGTAGAACAGGAAGTCGCATGGTATTCCCCAGCCAAAGCTCGATGACCATTGGGATTACCATGGAAGCAGGGGCAGTCACGTGACATTCAGCCATTGCATCATCACACCATTAGGACATATAGGACCAAATATACATGAGAAGTACCATACTTGAACACTGGGGGGTGACATAATACCCTTAGGCACTGATAACTGAATATGCATACAAGAAATGAATGGAACAGCAGACCTGAACACTGAGAGGGGTGACACAATACACACAGTTTGCAGTGGACCACAGCTTTCCAGAACAGAACTGGCTATAATAAAAGTGTGGGGAAAAAGTTATGGAGAAATAGTCTGTTCTGGGACACTGCAACCACTCAACCTGGAGTGAGAACTTTACAAGTCACTTAACAGTGGGACATCGCAAATGTAACAGTAGAACAGTGAGTACAGCTCTGGAGATGACTGGAGGGTAAGACATGTAACAGTAGAATAGTGAGTGGAGGTTATAGGAGGACAAGCCTTTATGTAACTTGTGATCAGTAAAGCGAACAGTGTAACATTGTATTGATAAGGCTAGGTGATGTTATTTGGCCTACTTGCACCATACCTATATGACTACACCCATATATATATACTGCCCTCTGGTTAGAAGATGATCAGAGCGTGATGGCCTGGACGAAGGTAAGGAATGCTGGCAGCACACCAATGAGCACGGCTCCTTGAACTTAGGAAGAGTCACTTATCTATAAACAACTTATGGTAAACAATACATTGTGCCAGCCTGACTGCGCAGGACAGGAAGCTGCTGACCATTTATGGACTGACCTACCAGAGTGTGACATGTATGTGTCTTGTGACTTGGAACCCCGCCTATATTAAATGTTTACATATGTCATATGAATACACTACGTATGAGTAGTTCCGCCCCATATTCTGTCTATAAAAGTTAACACAAATAATAAAGGACGCGCTACCCAAACTTACATTACTGATACGTACATAAGATGTCTGTGTCTGTGATTTTAAGGTGTAAGCAGAACTAAATCTAAATTTAGTTTTATCAGTATCCTATAATATGATGGAGTTTTCTTTCCAGTCTCAGGTTTGAAGGATTTGCAGTATCCCAGCCTTATATCAACCACCCATATTTATTGGAGAAACAAAGAGATGCATTAGAGCGCCACCCTAGTGTTCAGTGCACTGAGCTCTAATAGTATCACCTACGTGCTGCTTTTATTTTGTTAGATGTGTGTGTTCTGTATAACTGGAAGATGGGCCCTAAGAATCATCCTCTTTGGAGTCCTGCACTGTTCCGCCCCTTCCTCATTATCCTCTCTGGGGCTCTGTGTGGTCTGGCCCCTTCCTCCTCCTCCTCTCTGGGGCCCGGCATGATCAGGCCCCTTTATCCTCTCATGAACCTTGCACTGTCTGACCCCTCCTCATTATCATCCTCTCTGGGGCCCCGCACTGTCCTGCCCCTTCCTCCTCGTCATCCTTCCTGGGACCCCACGTGGTCCAGCTCCTTCCTCCTCCTCATCCTCCCTGGGGTCTTGCACTATCCTGCCCCCAGGGGCCCCTCTCCCCTACACACAACACAAAGCACTGCATATATGCTTTAGTGCTGGTGCACTGATAACCCCTGACCTCTGCACGGAGCTCTGCAAATTTTCCTTTCCTATTTGATTGCCAGCTGGAGAGCATAGGTCAGAGGTTATCAGTGCAGTGAAGCAGAGATCTCTGTCTTCTGCTTGTTACCCCTCTTTTGTGTTGCAGTTTGTAAGTAAACATTAGGTCACTTACACACTGCAGTATATAAGGGGTTAAGCAGAAGGGCATACGCTCTTACCTTCTCCCCCGGGCCCCGCTCCTGCACGGGCCCCATAGCAACTCCCTACCCTGCCTCTATGGTAGCTATGCCACTGCCTGCCCCTTCCTCTTCATCCTCTCTGGGACCCACACTGTTTGGCTCCTCCTCATCCTCCTTGGCGCCCTGCACTGTCCGGACCCTTCCTCCTCATCCTCTCTTGCGCCTTTTTCTGTCCAGCCCCTTCCTCCTCCTTATTCTTCCTGGAGCCCCACACTGTCCAGCTCCTTCTTTATCATCCTCTTCGGGGCTCCACATTGTCAGTCCCCTTCCTATTTATCCTCTCTGGGTCCCCACACTGTCTGGCCCCTTCCTCATCATCATACTCTCTGGGGCCACACACTGTCCAGCCCCTTCTTCCTAATCAACCTATCTGGGGCCCCCACTCTCAGGCCCCTTCTTGCTCCTCATCCTTTCTGGAGAACCTATACTGTCCAGCCCCTTCCTCATCATCATGCTCTCTGGGGCCCCACACTGTCTGGCCTCTTCCTCATCATCCTCCTATTTGGAGCCTCGCACTGTCTGGCCCCTTCCTCCTCCTTCTCCGTGGGGCCTTACATTGCCCCTTTATTTTTATTCTCTCTGGGGCCCCACACTGTCTGGCCCCTTTCTCCTCCTCATCCTCTGTGGGGCCTTGTGCTGTCTGGCCCCTTCCTCATTATCCTCTTTGGGGCCCTGCATTGGCCAGCCCCTTCCTCGTTGTCATCCTCTCTGGGGCCTCGCACTGCCCAGCTCCTTCCTCATCATCATCCTCCCAGGGGTCTTACATTGTCCGGCCCCTTCATCTTTTTTCTCTTTGGGGCTCCACACTGTCCGGACCCTTTCTCCTTATCCTCTGCGGGGCCCCGCACTGTCCAGCCCCTTTCTTCTCATCATCTTTTCTGGGGCCCCACATTGTCAGGCCCCCTCCTCTTTATCCTCTCTGGGGCCCCGCACTATCTGGCCTCGTCCTCATCATCATCCTTTCTTGGGTCCGGCACCCTTTAGCCCCTTCCTCCTCCTAATCCTCTCTGAAGCCCCGCCCTCATCATCATCCTCTTTGGGACCCCACACTGTCCGGCCTCTTCCTCATAATGCTCTTTGGGACCTATCACTTTCCAGGTCCTTTATTACTCTCATTCACAATTATTATCAAGATACGGTGACAATTAAAATAATAAATGGTTCTGCTGGCATCAGTAATAGACAGTGCTCCACTCACGCCACCGAGAGGCCAGTACAGGTACCACAGGCTGCTCAGATGAATGCTGGGAGTAAGAATACACAAAAGGCTGTCAGGGCATAATGGGAGTTGTAAGGTGGAGCAGCTGGAAAGTCACAGACTGGGGAAAATGATAGGTTGAATACATCAAGGCTGCCAGGACATGATGAGAGTTGTAGTGCTGCGGCAGCTAAAGAGTTACAGGCTGAGGAATAGGATGCACAGGTGAAATATACCAAAGGCTGTCCGGGCATGATAGGAGTATTAGTGTTACAGCAAATAGGGAGGGAATCATAAATTGGGAAATAGGATGCACCGGGGGGTATACACATAGTTTCATAGTGCATGATGGGAGTTGTAGGGCTTCAGCAGCCGCATGTCCAGAACAGACACGTCCAGTTATCAGACATTTTCCTGATCCCAGATATCAGCTGTGGCAGTGACCGGATTGAGTTCTGCCATTCAGCTGATCGGGTATGTTGGAAAAGGATGGTACATGATCTGTGAAATCCACTGAAGGTACACAGCACCATCTACAGGCCAGAGGCAACACCGTTCACCATCGCATGTTGCATTTCTCTGTCATCACTTTGTGTGGCCGGAGGTCGCTGTCACTCCAGAAGTCTCTGTGTCACATCCCTCCGGCACAATGGGGCAGAGAAAAAGAAAACCCTTCAATAGAATGTTACAGGATGAGTCAGAGAGGGGAGACTTGTCCAACATCCTCTGCTCCACCACAAAGAGCAGTGACATATCTACAGTCCAACAAAATAGCAGAAACTGCTGCCGATCCCAGCACAGGATTCTGCTGCACAACTTTACTTGTGTCCTACACTATAGATAACGCTGAAGGAGCAGAAACCCCAGATTAGCAATTAGCTTCACAGCAAGCAGTAAGTGAGATTCCTGGCTTCTCCAGCTATTATACTGACATCTAGTGGGCAATAGTCAAACTGAAATTTCATAATAATTTTGCAAATAATAATAATAAGATGACAAATCAGAGAAAATCTGGTAAAGACAAGGAAGAAAGAGGACAAAGGTTATAACAACGGTGATAGTGATGGTACTAGTGACAGTGATGATGATGGTGACGATGACAGAGATGATTATGCTGATATTGTTAAAGCTGTTCTCTGGGTCCCAGTGTCCAGAGGTATCCTTCCAGCACTTTCCATCAGAGAGACAGCTATATAGACATACAGAGTTGTGGGGCTCCCAAGAGACCACGGGGATAGTTGTACTGCAGTAACCTTGGTGTTAGCTAGGGCAGGTGGTAGTATACCTCTTCAGCTCTTGTCACAGTGTGTTATGTGCCCTCCCTGGGTATCAGACACATGCCTGTTAAAGGTTTGTGTAGGTGTAGTGTAAGGAACTACAGAGTCCAACAAGTAGTTAAATAGGTGCAAAATTTTATTGTATTTTATTGTAGAAATTTCTTAAATTATATGTTAGAACAATTCTTTTAAATAAGGTGCAGAATATACAGTTGAGGTCCAGCCCGAGGGTATTCTTCAGTTATGGCCGGGATGGGGTGGTTATGGACAGCGGAGCTCACTTACCTACCCCGTTCCAGAGTCGGGTCCCGGATCGCGCCGCCCGGTACATCCGGCCGGAGAATGGCTGAGCTGCCTTGAGACGTCACGTCTCATGCGGCAGCTCACACCAGGAAACGGCCAGGGGACGGGTGTACCGGGCGGCGCGATCCGGGACCCGGCGCTGGAACGGGGTAGGTAAGTGACTTCCGCCGTCCATAACCACCCCATCCCCAGCCAAGATCAGACTCGGTTGACATGGCTTGATCAAAGTACCTGCATCCACGGGTATGAACATCTGCCTAATGCTGTCTGTGGGCACTGAGTGACACAGATCTAGGAACACAGCCCTAACCTAGTTGGTAAAGCTTGCTGTCGGGAAGACTTCAAAGGAAACCTAGCACATTGCAGCAGAGTTCTCGGTTTTATTTGCTCTCATCTAATTGCCGTTGTAGACTCCTGTCAATTTATGTGGATGAGAATATAAAATAGCCCCCTAGCGTGGATAGGATTCTCATTTTACTGGCCTACAGCAGCCTCATCACAGGAAATACTAGCCTGACATGGCTAGGGTCCAGGTACTTGAGAAATATGATTAGTCTCTGAAAATAAAGACCCCGTACATGGGTTCTGGCCGCCGGGCCAGGCCCTGAAAAGTACAGCGGCAGGAACATACTCATACAAGAGCATCTCTCGCTCTTGAAATACACTGAATAGACACACACCAGCAAGCTCTATTTCCCATTACCTTCACTGGGACAGACATTGCAGCACCACTCTGCCACATGACACAGCACTACTACTCCCAGCTAGCCCACAACATAACACTCATTATCCCAATGGGTACCCTAGGTAGACAGTAGAGATGAGCGCAACTCAAGTCCAATCATTCTACATTTGAATACTGATGGCTGGAGAAGTTAGATGCAGCCCTAGGGAGTTTGGGTAAACATTTGGTTGTTTCCCAGACTCCCTAGGGCTGCATCCAACTTCTCCAGCCATCGTTATTGGACTCTAACATGCTCGAATTGCGCTCATCTCTAATAGACAGGTATAAGATACACTGATAGATAATTTGCTCTGTGTTTTGTCACTCCGTTCCCCAAAACAGATGACAGTAGCGAGCCGGCGAGGTGTCAAGCACAATATGGCGGCCATCTCGCAGTGCGGTTTGCTCAGATGTTGAGGTATATTTACAGGCATAAAATATTCAGAGACAACGCGTTCTGTGCTCGTCTGTTTGACACGTCAGATTTTCTCCATCTGTGAGCGGAATGATCCGGGTTGGGAATTGGTTTGCGCTCGCCATACGGCTCTCAGTGTCTATCTAAAAAGAATTAAATTGTAAACTGATGCAGTAAGATGGCGGAGAGAAGACTGGAGCAAGTGGGGGGGGGGAGGGAACAGCTTCTGTCCTGGCTGCACGGTCCGCCTCCTGCGCCAGATGATACTGCCAGGTACAGTAACCACTAATAGTGACACTGTTGGGAGAGTCTCCACTGATTCTTCAATGCTCCTCTCTCTATCCCCAGTAGTGGTCAGACCTCCTGTCCTGTATGCGAGTGGACAGGGGTCACATGGGCTCTGACCGGTCTGCAGGGCCCCATACACAGCAGTATTGCAGCATTTTGCTTTACAGCAGCAGCTCCTCTGTGGTACAGGACCAGACGGACTAACCTCCACCCCACACACACATCAATGAACATTGTGTCCCATGTCAGTCCCTAGTTTTCCTATGTCTGAGCACTTTTGCTACATACTGGGGACAAGTAACACAACCCGCTGGTAATAATTTAGGGCTCTATTTCACGGGACAATTCTCGTGCAAAAAAATTGTTATATTCTTCGAATTTAAATAACTGTTTTGTGTGAATGCAGGCAACGATCGAAAAATTGTGTGTATTTTGAGCTGAACATAAAATCTTTGTTGATCGTTCCCTGTAATTCCACATTTGTTCGCTAATGGTTCAGTGTAAGGCTAGGTTCACACTGCGTTTTTGCAATCTGTTTTTTTCATCCGTTTTTTTGCAAAAAACGGATGAAAAAAACGAATGCATTTGTTTGCATCCATTTTGATCTGTTTTTCCATTGACTTCCATTGTAAAAAAAAAAAACAGATCAAAAGGGATCCGTTTTTTTTTTACGGACACAAAAACGTACCTGACACTACTTTTGTGTCCGTTAAAAAAAAATGGATCCCTTTTTTTTTACAATGGAAGTCAATGGAAAAACAGATCAAAACAGATGCACACAAATGCATCCGTTTTTTTCATCTGTTTTTCATCGGGTTTTTTTTATTTTTTGCAAAAAACGGATGAAAAAAACGGATTGAAAAAAATGCAGTTTGAACTTAGCCTTATTCCGTTTTGTTTGTTTAGGCTAGGTTCACACTGCGTTTTTGCAATCGTTTTTTTTATCCGTTTTTTGCAAGAAAAAAAGCGGATGCAAAAACGGATGCATTTGTGTGCATACGTTTTGATCCATATTTCCATTGACTTCCATTGTAAAAAAAAAAGCTGGATCAAAACGGATCCGTTTTTTTTTTTTACGGACATAAAAACATAGCTGACACTACTTTTGTGTCCGTCAAAAAAAAACATCTGTTATGATCCAGTTTTTTTTACAATGGAAACCAATGGAAAAATAGATCAAAACGGATGTACACAAAAGCATCCCTTTTTTTTATCTGTTCTTTTGCAAAAAACGGATTGCAAAAACGCAGTGTGAACCTAGCCTATTTTGCTGGGGTCAGATGAGGTAAATGATCATAGTAATGATAGTAACAAACAACTATCATTCTGTGTAATATGGTGAACGATTTCAGGCAGCTATTGTTTGCGATCGTTTATCGTTAAAAATAACTTTGTCTAATAGGACCCTTAGAGCTCAGCAGCACAGAGGAAGCCAGGAGGTGGAGCAGTGCCATCTCTGGGATTACTATGTGGAGTATACGGTTCCTTACGTTTCATTTTTACATCTGATTTTGACAATGAAATGTGAGGCTTGGGCCCCATCTGGTGGATGAGGCTAGATATGGTAGAGACATCTGATAACCCAGAGTCCTCAGGATTCACAGAAGTTCTAGATGATCCCAAAGCTTTATTATCCATTATTATCCAAGTCGTCCAAAGCGGAATGCTCTACATTTGACTTTCAGCGAGAAGTTGTTTTCCAGGAATTTCTATGGCTGCATCCAACTTCTCCAGCTGCCAGGAGTCCTATTAAAAGCATTTGGGTTTGGACGAACCCTAAACGTTGGGCAAGTTTACTCATCACTAACCATGACCCATGTAGTCTCCTGTGACACTAACTCATCACCAATAAGAATTATCATTGTCCTAACAGTTCCACTCTGTATCCTCTTGGTTCTGATTCCCCTGTGTATACTGCAGGTTCCAGATCATTAATGTATTCTGCTGGTTCCTCTGTGTATGATGTAGGTTCCAGTTCCTATGTGTATCCTGTAGGTTCCGGTTCCTCTGTATATCCAGTAGGTTCTGGTTCCTCTGTGTATCCTGCTGTTTCTTCTGTGTGTTATGTAGGTTCCAGTTCCTCGGTGTATGCTCAAGGTTCTGGTTCCTCTGTGTATCCTGCTGGTTATGGTTCCTCTGTGAATCCTGCAGGTTCATGTGTGTTTCATGTAGGTTCCGTTTCCTATGTGTATCCAATAGGTTCCGGTTCCTCTGTGTATCCTGTAGGTTCCGGTTCCTCTGTTTATTCAGTAGGTTCCGGGTTCCTCTGTGTATCCTGCTGTTTCCTGTGTGTTATGTAGGTTCCAGTTTCTCTGTGTATGTATTAGTTTCTGGTTCCTCTGTGTATCCTGCTGGTTGCTCTGTGTATCATTTAGGTTCTGGTTCCTCTGTGTATCCTGCTGGTTCCTCTGAGTATTATGTGGGTTCCGGTTCTTCTGTTTATGCTCTAGGTTCTGGTTCCTGTGTGTATCCTGCTGGTTCCACTGTGTTTCCAGTTCCTTGGTGTATCCTCCCGACTCCATTTCCTCGGTGTATCATGTAGGTTCTGGTTCCTCTGTGTATCCTGCTGGTTCCTCTGTGTATCCTGTAGGTTCTGAATTCTCTGTGTATCCTGCTGGTTCATCTGTGTATCCTGTAGGTTCTGGTTCCTCTGTGTATCCTGCTGGTTCCTCTGTTTATCATGTAGGCTCTGGTTCCTCTGTGTATACTGCTGGTTCCTCTGTGTATCCTGTAGGTTCTGATTCCTCTGTGTATCCTGCAGGTTCTGGTTCCTCTATGTATCCTGCTGGTTCCTTTGTGTATCCTGTAGGTTTCGGTTCCTCTGTATATGCTGCAGGTTCTGGTACCTCTGTATATCCTGCTGGTTCCTCTGTGTATCATGTAGGTTCCGGTTCCTATGTGTATCCTGCTGGTTCCTCTGTGTATCATGTAGGCTCTGGTTCCTCTGTGTATCCTGCTGGTTCCTCTGTGTATCATGTAGGCTCTGGTTCCTCTATGTATCCTGCTGGTTCCTCTGTGTATCCTGCTGGTTCCTCTGTGTATCATATAGGCTCTGGTTCCTCTGTGTATCCTGCTGGTTCCTATGTTTATCCTGTAGGTTTCGGTTCCTCTGTATATGCTGCAGGTTCTGGATCTTCAGGTTGCCTGATAATCGGATGTCTTCCAGTCTAGGTGACCACCATGTAATATGAGACGTCACATGAAGATTTGTCCAGAGAGAATGTGAAATCTATCTTAATATAAAGGGAAACACTGCTCACACTGCTATTCAGGGTTACTGGAAAGCTGGGCAATTACCCCTGTATCAGTGAGATAGCCGGCCTGTACAGACAGACATAAGTTACCAGTTTATAGGCGCAGATACCCAAACACTGACCCCTTACACCTCACTCCACCAGGGTTACATCAGTATTAGATATTTTACTGTCTCAGAAGCCCAACAATGTCCAGGGATTACATCACCACCCTTTTTATCCAGAGGCTCTGTCATCTGATGGTTGCTGGTCACAATACACAGAATTCTCTCTTCAGCTTCTTCATGAGGGATCTCAGAACCTCCAAACATTGTGCTGGGAGTTGTAGCCTCAGTGGAGGTCTACTAGGAGCCGACCACAGCCCTGAAGCATGATGGGAGCTGTAGTTCCAGAGTTCCAACTGCCAATAGTAAACATGGCGGCCGTGGTAGTCAACTTCCTGTCTAAGCCTTGTCAGCTTGCCCTTCACAAACATGGCGGCCGCTATGGATTAGCTGTATAGCTGCATGCCCTCCACAAACATGGCGGCCGCTGCTTCAGGCTCCGCCCCCCGGCACATACGTGGCCTTTCCAGTGTGAGCTGAGGAGAAGTGTCCAGGAGTGAGGATGGCGAGGAAGAAGCGAGAGAAGCTGAGTGTGGCCAAGGAGGTGAGGAGGCGGATAGCGGCGGGGGATTGGCCGGGGACCCGATAACCCAGCGCTCGTGTCTCCTGCAGATAGACAGCATGGAGGAGCGGCTGGAGACATGCAGGAACGGCCTGGAGGACGTGCGGTACCGGCTGCGGAGAGAAGAGCTGACAGAGGACGGAAGGTGAGCGGAGGACGGACTGGAGATAAGCAAGAGGGGGGCAGAGGATGTTCTGGGGATAGGGATAAAGTGGGGGAGGGGCAAAGAAGAGGATGGGAGGGGCGTGTCATGTGATAAGCAGGACAGGGGCGTGGCATGTGATAAGCAGGGGAGGGGCAAATAAGAGGATGGGGGCGCTTGGCATGTGATAAGCAGGGGAAGGACAAGGAATAAACAGAGGGAGATAGGTGGAAAGGGCGGGGGATGGGTGGTGGAGGGACAGGGGGGCTTGAGAGGACGGCATGAGAACAATGCGGGGCATGTTTCGGTCAGTGATTGGCTGTGCAATTACTCCCCATGGTTCAGAACAATTAGAAGGCGCTCTGCTCCACCAGGATCGGCACTGCGGGTATAAGCATGGCTTATTCATCAGACTATTGAACATCCTATTTAAAGGGCTATTCTTTCATAGGATAGTGGGTTAGTGCCAGTTTACAGGGGATGTGACTGAAAGGGGACCGGAGTCTTTGGTATGAATGGAGTGATGAGTCCTGTGTGTGCCGCTGATCCATGCATTGTCTATGGAGATTGCTGATTGTTGTAGTCGCCTACACCCAGCAGCTTCCATTAACAATGAATGGACTAGGGGCACGTACAAGACTCACCACGCCATGTAAAGTGACTGTACCACCAGGCCCAGGCTGAAGCACTGGAGGCAGGCCAACCCACCCTTAGTGGGAGGAAACCCTATCCCCTCTATGATAGGGCGGGGCTGGGGTTTCTGGGTCAGCCCGCCTCCAGTGCTTCAGCCTGGGCCTGGTGGTACAGTCACTTTAACATTCTAACCTTTTAACAAAAATTTTTATTAAAGTGTATTGCCCCCCAAAAGTCATACAAATCCCCAATATACACTTATTACGGGAAATGCTTATAAAGTGCTTTTTTCCCTGCACTTACTACTGCATCAAGGCTTCACTTCCTGGATAACATGGTGATGTCACTTCCTGGATAACCTGGTGATGTCACTTCCTGGATAACCTGGTGATGTCACTTCCTGGATAACATGGTGATGTCACTTCCTGGATAACATGGTGATGTCACGCCCTGACTCCCAGAGCTGTGCGGGCTGTGGCTGCTGGAGAGGATGATGGCAGGGGGACACTGAGGGACACTGGGCACTGGAGGGACACTGAGCATCCCTCTGCCATCATCCTCTCCAGCAGCCACAGCCCGTACAGCTCTGGGAGTCGAGGCGCGAAATCACCATTTTTACCCAGGAAGTGACATCACCATTTTTACCCAGGAAGTGACATCACCATTTTTACCCAGGAAGTGACATCACCATTTTATCCAGGAAGTGACATCATCATTTTATCCAGGAAGTGACATCATCATTTTATCCAGGAAGTGACATCATTTTATCCAGGAAGTGAAGCCTTGATAAAAAAAAATTGTGAAATCCTCCTTTAAGTGTCGCTTGAGGGGGGGGGCTTTTTAAAGCCCATTGCAATAGTAAGCCAGAATCCTGACTTTTCAGACCCTCCCTCTTTATTTCTGGCTGCACCACCAGGACACGCGAGTGACATCTATGTTTTGTTTTTTTAAGGAAGTCATTAGAAAAGGAGGAAAATTCTCTGACCAACAAGATGTCTCATTATGGTAAGTAGTGGGCAGGACTTTTGTAGGCCTGGGGACGGGGCATGAGTCTTAGGAAAGTACGGGTGAGGTATGGCAGTGTAAGGGAGGGGCTTAAGCATGGCATAGTATTAGGACAGTAGTGGGCAGGACATGACATTAAAAAGCAGGGGGCTTGGGCATGGCTCAGTATCAGGACAGGAGGGGGCGGGGTGTGACACAGAATAGTATCAGGACAGGAGGGGGTGGGGGCGTGACACAGGATAGTATCAGGACAGGAGGGGGTGGGACATGACACAGGATGGTATCAGGACAGGAGGGGGTGGGGCATGACACAGGATGGTATCAGGACAGGAGGGGGTGGGGCATGACACAGGATAGTACCAGGACAGGAGGGGGTGGGACATGACACAGGATGGTATCAGGACAGGAGGGGGTGGGGCATGACACAGGATGGTATCAGGACAGGAGGGGGTGGGGCATGACACAGGATAGTACCAGGACAGGAGGGGGTGGGGCATGACACAGGATAGTACCAGGACAGGAGGGGGTGGGGCATGACACAGGATAGTATCAGGACAGGAGGGGGTGGGGCATGACACAGGATAGTATCAGGACCGGAGGGGTGGAGTGTGACAGTATTATTGCAGGACAGGAGGTGGGCAGGGTTTATCGGTGTGGCCTCAGGGCCGCAGTTTGGTCAGGGGTATTATATTATGGTGGTAGTTTTGGAATCATCTGGCTGCTGCGTTTTCTCTGCAGAGAAGGAGCTGAAATCCCTCCGACACGAGAACCGTAAGAACGCCATGGTGTCCTTTGCCCTCTTCTTCCTCATTGTGCTGTTGTATTACTGCTGGACCATGTGACCTGCGGAGCAGATTCCGGCCATCACCACAATCCAGACCCCCCACCCAGTAGGAGACGCCATCCTGGCATATTACCCAGTCACTAGGGCACCTGGGAGAGCTGTCCTGCCTGCTGACGGGCTCCGTTCTGACCTCATGCTGCTGCTGTTTCCACCACTATGATGACAGAGCTGAATGTTTTGTTTTCTTACATTTGTATAAAAAAGAAATAAAAACCTTTTGCAGCCCTTCATTCACGACCTTCTCCTCCGTCTGGATGACTCTCCGCCCCCCACCATTATACGAGAGCCGTCATCCTGCGCTCCAGGCCCTGCCCGGTGTGTACACCCGCTATAGTCACTCTTGCTGGTCAGGTCCCCACTGTAACCCATTCTAGTGGTGAAACAGGAGGCTCAGGATGAGCTAAGGGATGTGTCCCTGATATAGACACCTGAATTGCCCTGGATTACACTGGTGTTCCTCCAATCATGTGATTCCATCAGTATTTTTTGAAAACTACAACTCTCCATAACAGTAGGATTATATGCAGAAACATGTGCAGAACACATGTTATATATACACAGCATAGCTCTGCAGTATACACAGATGGCACTGCTGCACATATATATATACATATATATATATATATACATACATGGACATTATATATACACTCACAGCATCGCTCTGCAGTATATATAAACAATGCACTGCTGCGCACACAGTATACATAGCATCATACATAGCTCAGTAGTATATACACACAGCACTGCTGCACATATGATATAAATACACACATTGCACAGCTGCACACATAGTATATATACAAAGCATCACTGCATTACACACAGTATATATACACAGCATTGCTCTGTGGTATATACACATGGCACTACTGCACACATATATACACACAATACACAGCTGCACACATTATATACACACAGCATCGCTCTGCAGGATATACACAGCACTGCTGCACACACATATATACACAGCATCACTGCAGTATATACACACGGCAGTGCTGCACACATTATATATTCACGCACATTATATATAAACACACACAGCATCACTGCAGTATATACACCCGGCACTGCTGCACACATTATATATACACGCATTATATATATATATATATATATATATATATACACTCACCGGCCACTTTATTAGGTACACCTGTCCAACTGCACGCTGCCACTTAATTTCTAATCAGCCAATCACATGGCGGCAACTCAGTGCATTTAGGCATGTAGACATGGTCAAGACAATCTCCTGCAGTTCAAACCGAGCATCAGTATGGGGAAGAAAGGTGATTTGAGGCCTTTGAACGTGGCATGGTTGTTGGTGCCAGAAGGGCTGGTCTGAGTATTTCAGAAACTGCTGATCTACTGGGATTTTCACACACAACCATCTCTAGGGTTTACAGAGAATGGTCCGAAAAAGAAAAACCATCCAGTGAGCGGCAGTTCTGTGGGCGGAAATGCCTTGTTGATGCCAGAGGTCTGAGGAGAATGGGCAGACTGGTTCGAGCTGATAGAAAGGCAACAGTGACTCAAATAGCCAACCGTTACAACCAAGGTAGGCAGAAGAGCATCTCTGAATGCACAGTACCTCCAACTTTGAGGCAGATGGGCTACAGCAGCAGAAGACCACACCGGGTGCCACTCCGCTCAGCTAAGAACAGGAAACTGAGGCTACAATTTACACAAGCTCATCGAAATTGGACAGTAGAAGATTGGAAAAACGTTGCCTGGTCTGATGAGTCTCGATTTCTGCTGCGACATTCGGATGGTAGGGTCAGAATTTGGCGTCAACAACATGAAAGCATGGATCCATCCTGCCTTGTACCAACGGTTCAGGCTGGTGGTGGTGGTGTCATGGTGTGGGGAATATTTTCTTGGCACTCTTTGGGCCCCTTGGTACCAATTGAGCATCGTTGCAACGCCACAGCCTACCTGAGTATTGTTGCTGACCATGTCCATCCCTTTATGACCACAATGTACCCAATATCTGATGGCTACTTTCAGCAGGATAATGCGCCATGTCATAAAGCTAGAATCATCTCAGACTGGTTTCTTGAACATGACAATGAGTTCACTGTACTCCAATGGTCTCCACAGTCACCAGATCTCAATCCAATAGAGCATCTTTGGGATGTGGTGGAACGGGAGATTCGCATCATGGATGTGCAGCCGACAAATCTGCGGCAATTGTGTGATGCCATCTTGTCAATATGGACCAAAATCTCTGAGGAAGCTTCCAGCACCTTGTTGTATCTATGCCACGAAGAATTGAGGCAGTTCTGAAGGCAAAAGGGGGTCCAACCCGTTACTAGCATGGTGTACCTAATAAAGTGGCCGGTGAGTGTATATATATATATACATACACACACACACAGCATCGCTCTGCAGGATATACACCCGGCACTGCTGCACATATTATATATACACACACATATATATATATATATATATATATATATATATATATATATATATGTATATATTGTGAGACACTGAAGGGGTTAATCCTGGATGGTCACTATGTTTCGCCTGTGTTCAGCTATTACACCTACTAGGACTGAGGGAAGTTCATGTCTCACTATCTGAGACATGGAAAAACCAGGGATGTGAGGGGATCTCCAGCAAAGGTAGTTGCTGGTGATGTATTGATAAAGTGTGTTTAGGCCTGGTTTTAGGAATGGATGGCAGGCTTGGTAGTGGGGCTGTCCATTCCACTTCCTCCACTCCAGATATTGTTTTGGTGTCAGACGCCACAGGTGCTGAGACTGGATCAGCAGCAGCTCCATATAGTGTTGCAGAGCCATGGACAGAGAGAGCTGGAAGGCTGCAGCCTCAGGAGAAGCCATATACCTGACCAAGGTAAAACACTGGACTGTATATAATGTTATGTTCGTGCGACTGCAGCGAGTCGTAGCGTATAGACAGGGCCGTCTTCTGTTTAGTTAGTGCTGGACAAGCAGAGGTTATTTTGTGTTATGCCTAAAGCCAAGGCTGTTTATTTGTTTTCTTGTATTGGAGAATAAACGCAGGCAAAGCCTGTACTTGGACTTCATTGGTTTGAGCCTGTTGACTGCTGTTCACACTGCAATCCTGCACTCTACTGAGCAAATCCTCCCACAATATATATACACACACCCGGCACTGCTGCACATATTTATTTATTTATATATATATATATATATATATATATATATAACACACACACACACAGCATTGCTCTACAGGATATACACCCGGCACTGCTGCACACATTATATATATATATATATATATATATATATATATATATATATATATATATATATACACACACACGCACATTATATATACATACACACAGCATCGCTCTGCAGGATATACACCCGGCACTGCTGCACACATTATTTATATATATATATATATATATATACACACACGCACATTATATATACATACACACAGCATCACTCTGCAGGATATACACCTGGCACTGCTGCACACATACACACAATGCATTGCTGCACGCAGTATATGTACATAGCCTCACTCTTCATTATACACACAGTATATATACACAGCATTGCTCTGAAGTGTATATACACTCTGCACTGCTGCACACATATATACACAATGTATAGCTGCACACAGTATATATACACAGCATCGCTCTGCAGTATATAGTAGACAGGTAGCAACCAATTACAGCCCATTCGGAGAATTTACAGCTGAGCTGGGATTGGTTACTATTTGAGACACAAATATGTTGGATTTTTGTCTCATTAATAAATATGAGTCATTAGATATACACACAGGGGTACATTTATCATTATGCGCCCCCGCCCGTACGCCATGGCAGCCATAGGCCCCGCTTACCTGGTGGGCGGGCAGGAGGTGTGGCCTTCTCACCCTTAATTATCATGGTTGATAACCACCAATGGTTATCGACACTGGAGCAATGGAAGAAGGCACCTGGTCTGATGGAACACAATCTCCATCATGTGGATGGCCGGTTCCTGTGCATCACTTACACTATGTGCACTTTTTTCCATCAATAGAGAAGGAAGAGTAGAAGATCGTTGAGTGCCGCATTGTGTATTTCTACATGAAGATCCTATGATGACTTAGGGTACACTATGGAAAATAGGTGGAAATTCCAGGCGGAATCCACTCAGAATTCTGCCTGCCTCAGTGTCTCAATATAAGTATAGGAAGCCTTCACTCTCTGCGGCTCTCCACTGATATAATGGACAAGTCCATTCTTTCAGCAGAGAGCCGTGGCACCGTATATTTGGAACATGAAACACTGAGGCAGATGGAATTCCAAGCGGAGTCCGCAGCAGGGATTTTGCCTATTTTCCACAGTGTGCACATACCCTAAGTGTGAATATGGCCTTAGGGGAAGGTTCCTGATCTCATGGAGCTCTACAGTAGAAGATACATCAGATGCTGTGAGAATGTTCGCTCCCCAATCCAACTCCAGCAGAACATGGCCGCTGTGTTCACTTACACCAGGCACCGGGACCCTGTCATATCCACACTGACGATGAGGAGGATGAGGGAGCACACTGTCTAGAATGAGGCCTGTCTGGCTTTATTATTATTTCGAGTAATGATGTACCTGCTGTACCTGCAGATGGAAAACCTTGAAGACAAGTGTGAACAGCGTCCACATCAGCCTGTGTGCAGTTGGCTCAGTCGCCTACCAGATATCAGCTCAGGAAATCGACGTATATTTTCTTCTTTTTAATAATTTTTGACTTAAAAGGGGAAGTGTCACCAGAAAACAGACAATCCTTTAAAATAAAGCTCTTTAGTTACATTTTTTTTTTTTTTTGGCCATAAGCTGATAAGTTTATGTACTGTCACATCTCTGCAGTCTCTTCCTTATCATCACAGGGAGGATTACACCAGACCATTCACAATAGCCGATGGTGGCAGCTCAACCTCCTCCTCCCGACACAGGTCATAGAGCATGTAACAATCTTCCAAGTCAACACGGGATGGTCGCAGCTCAGCCACCTCCTCCTCCGTGCGCTGATTATTATTACTAGTTTTGCACTAGAGAACCACAGACGGGGCAATAGAGAATAGCAACGTAGGATGGCAGACAGTGAATGTAAATACATTGCTATAAGATCTATACCAGGGATGGGGAACCTTCAGCCCTCCAGCTGTTGCAAAACTACAATTCCCATCATGCCTCGGCAGCCGAAGCTTTAGCTTCGGCTGCCTAGGCCTGATGGGAATTGTAGTTTTGCAACAGCTGAAGGGCTGAAGGTTCCCCATCCATGATCTATACGGATCCCCCCTACAGAAGGAGGCGCAATAGTCTTGTGTTATATCCAAACTCTAGTGCTTTATTGCCATGGGAGTGCAGTGTGCTCCCAATGACATGGGTACAAGGCAAACCATGCATTACATCACACGCCAATAGGACCAGGAACAGGACAATGAAGCTTAAATGTGAGTACAGGGATGCCCTTCCCCACCTCAGCACCCAGATCTTCTATCTTAGTCCAATGGTGATGATAGAGTCACAGGAGGCTTATAGGGGGGGGGTTACCCCTGAACACTTTGATCTCCTGCTCTCGGCTCTAGCGATGCAGGACGGGCAACTATATGTAATATGGAGAGGAAAAACCTCCTGAAACTCAACAAACCTAAATACCGGGAGCTAGAAGAAAATATATCCAATGTCTGTCGTCTGCAGTGCAACAAGTGTCTCTTCAATGACGTAGACAGGAGGAGGGGCGGCAGTCGCCAAGGCCCCTCCCCTTCATTCAGGCCTCCAGTCTCTGACAGCCGCCCCGGCTCTGAACCCGCAGGAGAGCAGCCGATGATGAAGAGGTCGCCGTGCATCCTGGGTCTTGTGGTTCCCTCCATGACGTTACTACCTTTCCTCTCTACTCCCAGAGGACGAGGGCTGATGCATCCGGATGAAGTGCAGGACGGCGTCTTTGGAGAGCTTGTCTGTGTTGGGATCTTGCTTCTGGGACTCGTGGATCTGCACCCCCTCACCCCACTCCCAGAAAAGACGCTCTGAGTAGCAGACGCTGTGAGATGGGACACAAGAGTGGTGATGAGGAAATGGAGGACTCGCCTTAAAGTGTCACTGTCGTTTAATTTTTTTTTTTTTGCAGAAATCAATAGAAACTTTGTAATTGGGTTTGTTAGCTATCTCCTCTGAAGTCAGCACTGACCTCTCTGACCTCTGAATACCGGCTTTCACACAGTTCCCGCTGTGTAATCCTTTGTTCTCTGCTGGTGACTAATCTCCCTCCTTCCTCCTTATCAGGAAATCTCGACTCTTTTACATTAGTCGGGCCTGTCTGTTCTATGGAGAGGGCTCCATCGATTAGACAGGCCTGACTGATGTAAAAGAGTCGAGATTTCCTGATAATGAGCAGTGAATGAGAGAGAGATGAGAGGGGGGGGGCTGGACTATTGATTTCTGCAAAAAAAATTAAACAGTGAAACTGTAATGTATTCCTTCAAGGGGTTATCCAGGATAATTGAGAAGCATCTGATTAACATGGGGTCTGACCTCTGTCACTCCCAATGATTATAGGAATGGGGGTCCTTCTTCCTCAGGTGAGTGGAGCGCTGGTCAAGCACATGTGCAGCTTCACTTACTATGGGATTGCTGCAGATCACTAAAATCCATATTTGAGATGATGGAAAGACAGTGTGAATGCTCAACCACCGCTTCCTCACTCCAGGAACACCTCAGGTCTCGTAATTGGTGCCGGTCCCAGCAGACGGACCATCACTGATCAGATACCCATCACTTATCCTGTGTATAGGTCATAATGGCGGAATCCCCCCTTAAAGGGGATTCGACATTCAGTAAATACATAACTTTTTAACACATTTCCTTCCAATACTCAGTTTCAGGATCAATGTTTGCTCTTCACACATTGGAACTTTCTTGTTTACATCCAAAAGCTGCAAGTCCTGACCCCCCTATGGGTTCTATCACCCAAACTGAAAGCATTATAGATCACAGACTCTTATGACTGATCCCTATGATGCTGTCAGTTCAGGTCATTAGACTCATGGTCAGGCCAGGGCTTGCAGCTGTAATGTGTAATGCTGTATACTGAGCATGTGGTCAGTGCAGGGAACGTGGGCGCCATCATACACACAAGGGGGCGCTCACTGCTCCAGACTTACTGAAACGGTGCAATGGATTCGACCGGGACCTCATAACTGGACTTATGGGTCTTGATGTTGTAGAAGTATTTGCGGTTGTGACTCTTACTAAAAGCCATGGTCCAGGGATCTGCAGGAGGACAGAGGGTGGAGGTTATGGTGGGGAGGGGGGGAGGTACTGTTGGGTGGGGTTGCTGGATAATATGCAGGCTATGGTTTGGCAGGGGGATACTGCATATAATTAGGTAGAGGGGTTTAGTTATTCAGCAGCTATGGCATAGCCTGCACTCACCATTCATAGTCTTCACAATGTACAGTCCAGATGGCACAAAGTGACGGTCATCTCTGCCGGTGTAGGAAAGTCGTGGCATCCCACCAGAGCTTTTGATAATCTTCATCTCCAACCTAAGGCAGAGTACATGAGATAAAAGAGACATGAAGCATAAGGGCCAGAAAGACATTTCATATTTGAAGGAGATGCAAGTCTTCCCTGTGTGGGAAACCTAAGATTACCTCAAGAAGATCTTCTGGATCTCCTCCAGTCGGTACACTTCCTTCACCCTGTTGGAGAAGAGCAAGAGATTTTTAAAAAGCGGTCTACTTGCTGTCAGTTAAAAGAAGCACTCGCTATTAAAGGGGTTGTCCTAACTTGTAAAGGCCCTATTCCACGGAACGATTATCAACTGTTACAGTCGATAATCGTCATGTCGGCTGATCGTAGCAGTCGTTTGTATTTCAACATGTTGATTAAAAAAACGACTCATATAGCAGCGATACGCTGCCGTCGCTCCGTGGAATAGGAGCGCTGGCAGCAGACGCTGCTATATGCTATGGGCTGCCTGGACGATCTAGTGATCACCCGGGTAGCCCCCCCGCAGCTCCCCGTGCCGCCCCCCCCCCCCCCCCCCCGGACTCACCCGCTTGCTGCCAACGCGTGGAATAGCAGCGGTAATGAGCACAGCGGACAGTGCTCGTTTGATCCTCCAGTCGGCCCTTGAAATAGGGCCTTAAGGTATTCCATATCTCAAGGTCCTCGCTCTAGTGATCACGGGGGCCCATACACCTCTTGACAGGAGATGACTTTGCGAGTTTTGACTTTAATCAGTTATCTGCTGGTTAACTCACCGGATGGGGTTCATATCCGGGCGACTGGGTTTGGAGACGGCCTTTACAAACTTTTCAGCCAGCTGTATCCTAAGGGTAAAGAGGACACATTACTACCCCCATCATCCTCTACATCCATAGATGCTGGAGGAAATCTGAGTTGCTTTTCCTGCATTCTGGATGTTGTGGTATTTTACTTAATGTAATATATGACGCTCCTTGTTCTCTAAACTCTATGTCTGCAATTCAGTGACTCAAGGGACTTACCTCTGGTTGAAGTGCTGTGGTCGGACGTCCATACCGTTCAGGAACAGGACGTCCAGGATGTGAATGGCGCTGATCTTTCTCTGTGCCTTCCCCTGCAATAAAGATAAGAGCCTTTAAATTGCAGGACAACCGACATGGACACCACCACAGCTCTACTGTACCGATGAAGGGGCATGGGAGTCACATGGTTGTCACCCAGCTTTACTGGCCAAAGTCAGAAAAATGTGAACAAATTTGCAGAAGAGAGAAAGAACTTTTATTTCCTAAGACTTCTGACTCTTTTAGCATTAGATTTCCCCTTCACCTCGCCTTTCAGCTCATGCACGATCTCCACGGACAGCAGGGTGTCTCTGGGCAGCTCTGTTTTTATGTCCAGTTTAGTCCAGCGGTCAGAAGGACGGCCACCCCAGGTGTAGATCTGAGACCTCTGCAGAGACAGTAACAACAATGGTTAAAGCGTAACTATAAAATATTTTGACCATTCAGTTTTAGTTAGCTTAGGTCATGATAAGAATTTTTGCAATACACATTAATAACCTAAAATGAACAGTTTTTTAGATACATAAAGCCAAAGGTCCCCTCAGAGCTCTCTTTGCCTCTGAGTTAATTCTGCATTCCTGCTGGAAACGCCCCCTCACTGCAGACCGGACAGCAGCATCAGATAACAGCCCTGACACACACATAAACAAACCCTCCTCCCCCCTCCCCCCCTCCTAGCAGCACGTTCTACCCCCTCCCCTCACAGAGGTGACTAAGCAGAGCTGAGGGTGTTGTGTGTGAGGAGCAGCGCAGGGGAAGAGCTGGATGGAGGGACAAGTGTATCCAGTGCAACCATGACTCCAATGTACTGCATGAGGGAGAGTGGGTGAGTCACTGAGGGGAGGACTACAAGTCCCAGCACAACACAGCTGTAGTCCTTCCATAGTACATATAACACTCACTATCAGATGTCTGCAGCAGGTGCCCCCACCTCCATGGCTGACATTATCCTACAATGTAATGAGAGCAGATGACTATCTAATCCCACTGTGTGATACCATCTGCTAGCGCTCTGTATCTAATCTTATTGTGTGATACTGTATGCTGGGGCTGTATCTGATCCCGATGTGTATGATACCTCTGCTAAGGTGCTGGTCAGTGAATGGAGGTCCCAGCCAGGGAGATGAGGGAGAGGCCACGCCCACATTCTCTCAGCCAGAAGAAAAATTCATTTATTCTTCTGAGCCAAACAACTGGGGATATCTCAGCGAGTGTACATGCTATCAACACAGTTTAGGGTTCTTTTTAAAGGGTAAAATGTGGGCTTTTTATTTGAGAAATTTAATTTTTTGGCTACTGAAATTATAGTTACGCTTTAAATAAAACACACAGCACAGTATATACAGTACAAGTGCTCACACTATGTCCTTGACCATAAGGTGAATAGTCACCCAGTGTTGTAAGACTACAAACCTAATGCAGGGGTGTACGACTATAGAACAGAGACGTCTTACCCCCATTCCTAAGAGGAACTTCTGCTCACTCCCAGACACCATGCACCTGTAGTCCAGCACGTGGCTCAACTTCTCTAATGTCTTGACCGTCAGGGGAGTCGGCTTATAGCTGTACATGTCAATGTCCCGGCTCTAGTAACAGAAGGACAGACACCATGTTCCTCAGATTCTTATATAAGGACATTGTAAGATGGAGACACACACACAGCACAGGCAGCACCTGGATGAGATGGAAGAACTTGGTCTTGGGGTCAGTATTAGTTGGGGCCACACGGGCCTGGTCAGGAATCTGCAAGAAGAAAGAGGATTCATTCACTGCAGGATCTACTGGAGAGACATGTCAAATGATCAGTCGGGGTCTGGATGTTAAAACAACCACAATCATTAGAGAACAAGATGAGAGGAGGGCACAGCTGAGTGCTTCACTCCCCGGCCCCATAGATTTATAAGTGAGCTGGTAGAGAGCATTGTGTGACATGCACAATAAAGCTACAGAATAGAAAATTGTTGACATTTTTAATGCACGTCTGCCCCAACACCGCAGCAATCTGATATACACCTGATAACGTCATGGGGTCACAGGCAACGTCTCAAGGATTGGCCATATACTTGGAAGTATAGCTTAGCAGAAACTTCCTTATTTCCACATCTGAGAGAACTTTATAAGCATTAAAATATACTGACATCAGAGTACTGGTGTGTGACCTGACATCATGATACTGCTGTGCTGATATACTACAGCGTATATATATACTCACCCCCCACAACTTCAGACACTCCTTACGTAGGTCTGCCTGGTGGGGCTCACTCAGGGTTCTGCCAAATAAATACATGAGAACACATAAGAAAACCTAAAGACTTCATTCCCTGCATCACAAATAGCGCCCCACGTTACATCCATATAGCCTGACAGGTTCATAAACAAAATGTACATAGCTGGCTGTCCCGCTGATTTTATTAGAGATGTGACTATACACTGCTCCTGGCTGTCCTGCTGGTAGCATCCTAGATAGAGCTGTATACTGCTCCTGGCTGTCCTGCTGGTAATATCATAGATATAGCTGTATACTGCTCCTGGCTGTCCTGCTGGTACTATCCTAGATAGAGCTGTATACTGCTCCCAGCTGTCCTGTTGGTACTATCATAGATATAGCTATATACTGCTCCCAGCTGTCAGAAAGACTTCTACTTACGAGTCTTGGACGAAGGCGTGGATTTTAGCCAAAGCTTTGATCTGAACCTCACAATGACTGCAAGAGAAGAAAGAAAGAAAAACAAGTCACTTCATGTTACCATATAGAAGTACCTAGTTCTGTTCCCACAGCTGAGGTCTTGTTACTATGTATCGGTCCTGCTCGCACAGCTGAGGTCTTGTTACTATGTATTAGTCCTGCTCGCACAGCTGAGGTCTTGTTACTATGTATTAGTCCTGCTCGCACAGCTGAGGTCTTGTTACTATGTATTAGTCCTGCTCGCACAGCTGAGGTCTTGTTACTATTTATTAGTCCTGCTCGCACAGCTGAGGTCTTGTTACTATGTATTAGTCCTGCTCCCACAGCTGAGGTCTTGTTACTATGTATTAGTCCTGCTCGCACAGCTGAGGTCTTGTTACTATGTATTAGTCCTGCTCGCACAGCTGAGGTCTTGTTACTATGTATTAGTCCTGCTCGCACAGCTGAGGTCTTGTTACTATGTATTAGTCCTGCTCGCACAGCTGAGGTCTTGTTACTATGTATTAGTCCTGCTTGCACAGCTGAGGTCTTGTTACTATATATCAGTCCTGCTCGCACAGCTGAGGTCTTGTTACTATGTATCAGTCCTGCTCGCACAGCTAAGGTCTTGTTACCATGTATTAGTCCTGCTCGCACAGCTGAGGTCTTGTTACTATGTGTCAGTCCTGCTCACACTGCTGAGGTCTTGTTACTACGTATCAGTCCTGCTCACACTGCTGAGGTCTTGTTACTATGTATCAGTCCTACTCACACAGCTGAGGTCTTGTTACTATGTATCAGTCCTACTCACACAGCTGAGGTCAAGGCAAAGAACAAAGAGAATCCTCCCTGAATACCAGGAGTCCTCACCTCTCATTGGAGCGCACCATGTAGTCATAGAACTGCCGGTCACCTCTCAGCACCTCCAGCGGAACCACCAGATTCACATCTTGTTCAGAGTTACGCAGCTGGTTCAGACGCAGATTGACGGTAAACAAGTAGTTGCGTACGTCTTCTGTGCCAACCTTCAGGCCTCGGCCCACAATGTACCTGGGGAGAGGGAGACATGGACGATGTACCAGTAAGACAAAACTTCACTACCCTTTTTTCATAATAATAACATCAAGATCAGAATAGTGAGTGCAGCACAATGGAGTGGACTATTCATAAGGAATTTTAAGAATAAACATCATCACATTTAATGTCAGGTTCTCTTCATAGCACAGAAATTAAAAGAGAACCAATTAGATCCTTGGGCCTCACATCCTGACTCTGGGACCTGACAGATCAGGAGAACAGATTCAATTAGCTAAAATTTTACTTTAATTCCTGCCCTGCACTGAGACTGTCAATCAAGAGTGACCAGCAGGAGGGGCAGGGGGCAGTGTGACTGGTAGGGAGTGTGGGAGTAGCTGCTGTGACTGGAAGCCATCCCCTCTCCTCCCCTGTAACTGGATGGCAGTCACAGTCAGCTGAGAGCCAAGGAAAACTTTGAAGAATACTGTTCTCCTAACCTGGCAGGTCTCTGGGCTGGTATATGATTATCGCTCTTTAATTATTGGGAGATGGGGGGGGGCAGTTGGGGTCTGATACCATAATAACAATAGAGAAGAACAACAAATAAAATAAATCAGCTCTCCTCGATGACCCACCGTGTCCCTGGTTGCTCACCTTTCTGAGTTCGCTGGCCGGCTGGTTACTGGCTTAAAGAGAGAGACACGATCAAAACAGCAATACAGCAGGTAGATGAGACCCACACTGAACGGGGTGAACAAGTCAAAGGTCTTACAGATGAAATGTCCTCCTGTAATAGTCAAAAGAAATCAGGTAAGAAACTAATTAGATAGATAGATAGATAGATAGATAGATAGACAGACTGGTTCACCTGTTCTGACCACAGAAAGTCCCACCAAGAACTGGCAGAGCAGCAGCTGTTTGCTCAGTATCTCCTGGATGTTCTCCTGTCCCTCCACAGAGAATCCCTGGAAGAAGAAGGACACATCCTTATAGACAAGCAGAGACAAAGCTAAGACCGAAACAACTAGCCATCACTGGTGGTGCTTTTAATTTCAGGACATGGCACTGATGGTCCCTCTTACGTACCCCATCTGCCATCATAAAATGCACCCCCTTGTGGTCTGTATTGTCCATGACAAAGTTGCGAAAGGCAGTGATGTTCTCTGGGCGAGTGACATCCCCGTCCCCATCCACCCCTCCTTCACCTGCAATGCAAAAACATGAAAAACGTTCTTACACTGTGTCCAGGCTGGACAATACTCTTCTGTCCTGATAGTTTGCTACATTGTGTCAGTTCAGGTGAAAGTTCTCAGTCTATAATACAGACTATTCGGCATTGTTACAGTGCTGAGGTCCCAAGTTAGTTCACATCCCACCAAGAGCAACATCTGCCAGAATATACTGTATGTTCCCCTTGTGTTCCCAAGGGTCTTCCACACTCCAAGAAGCATAATTGTCATCCAATAAAATTAGTCTCAGTGTGGTCTCTGTACTGCACTGAGGACTATGCTGGTGCCATACCAACAATAGAAATAAATACAGAACAGCATCTAGACTGGAATCATTGGCAGCAAAAGCAGAAAATGATAAGGAAGTAAAACAGAATGATGGGAATACGATGGCATAACACTCCGCATATCCATAGAGCTCCATCTGCCACCAGCTACATGACTTCAGATCCTGACCTCTACCGTCAAAGAATATATGAAGTAGTGTTCTGCTTTATTACCTTGGAGTATCCCCTATTACAGAAACACAAGATTTACCATAATAAGGTTCAAAGAGTTCGCTAGATGCGGAATAGAAGTCTTCAAGTTTGAAGTCATTGGGTCCTTTAAGGGTCATACCAAACCCCTTGGCGTGCCACTTCTTCCTCCATAAGACATACTCTGAAAAGCCACCAGGGCCGGCACAAACATCCGCAAAGTAAAGCAACTCAGAGTCTCGATCCTTAAGCAGTGGTTTCTGAAAAACAAGATGGAAGAGGTAAAAATTGTGACCACAGGAAAACAAGATATGAAAGGGTAAAATACACTCACCACCAAATATGTAATAGATCAGAATGTCAGAGACATGTAAACCATAATACACAGCCCTCCACAACACATATCCTGTACTACACTCACTATTCTGCTGGTGGGGTCACTGTATACATACATTACTGATCCTGAGTTACATCCTGTATTATACTCCAGAGCTGCACTCACTATTCTGCTGGTGGGGTCACTGTGTATATACATTACTTCTTCTGTATTATACTGCAGAGCAGCACTCACTATTCTGCTGGTGTGGTCACTCTGCTGCCTGTTCTCCAGTTTAGCACAGAGAGATGTAGCTCACAGAGAGGTATTGGGTTGCAGAGTCAATATCTGCCATCTGGCAAATTCTGTGCACTTGCCCTATTCTACTCAGCAGAGCTTGTGCCCGGAACTTGCTTGGCGTAGGTTCTTGTCTTCAGGGCTGTGGAGTGGGTAAGCCGCAGCTCCGACTCAAACTCCGACTCCTGAATTTTATCAGGACCGACTCCAACTCCTGCTGCTTCATAAATGGCCGGTCATATACCAGGGGAGTTATATATCACACTGGCTCAGCAGCTTCTCCCTAATGTCCTACATGATCCTGGGGCGACTTCTAAGGGAATAAAGGAATACTGTATATAAAGCAGATTCTCCTGTGTGTGCAGTGGATGCAGCCAGTCTCCAGCCTCCATGTCCTGAACAACTCACAACTAGACTAGATGGAGCAGGTGATCTTTTCCGGCTGACAGTCTTCTATGTTTCTAACTAAATATTCACTATACCCACAGAAACACTGCTAACAATGCCAGATACCTGTACTATAGGATGTCACACACAGTGACATAGAGGGGTCACACACAGTGACATAGAGGGGTCACACATAGTGATATAGAGAGGGGTCACACATAGTGATAACCCCACACTGAGGACAGAGGTTACTGCTACACTACTTATGTCTTCTCCTATTACACAGGATATCTCCATATTACACTGCTGCTCATATACAATCCTCCAGCATCCAGGAAGAGAACAGCACAGATCTCCCCCCACACAATGGACTCTTCCAGCTCAGAAACAAACTGCCAAATAGTGACCGACAACTTTTCCATGACCCCCTTATGTAATAGGGCCAGTGTCCATTAGAATGTTGCTCATAATATATATTCATGAGCAAAACTTGTTAAATTCATATCAAAATTCAATTCTAAATTTTTTAAAGATTTTTTTAAAGCTGGAGTCGGTACATTTTTTTCCGACTCCAACTCCGACTAGCTCCGACTCAAGAGTCCAACTCCAGCCAAAACTAGCTCCGACTCCGACTCGACGACTCCGACAACACAGCCCTGCTTTTCTTGGCAACCTGTTCCCCGGGTGTGAGCTGCGTCTCTCCGCACTAAACAGGAACCTTTTAAGGGCCTGACTATAGCAAGAAAATTAGGTCCTCACCCCCTGAGAGTCTTTGGGGTTAGTAAACATGTAGTCAAACACGTGGTCGATATTGGCCATCTTCATTGCAGCCCTGCAGAAGAGAGGACATAAATGTAAACCTCAATAGCAGGACAGAATACACAAAGTGATTGTAGGCGACACTTCATTAGTTCAGACACTGTCAACAATTTATTTGTATGAAATATGGTTAAAGTGTCACCGTCGTTTCATTTTTTTTTTTGCAGATATCAATAGTCCAGGCGAAACTTTGTGATTGGGTTTATTAGGCAAATATGCCATTATCTGCATTCAAAAAGCCTTTTCCCAGGTCCCCCCCCTCCCTCCTCGCTCTCATTCACTGCTCATTATCAGGAAATCTCGACTCTTTTACACCAGTCAGGCTCTGTGTAACCTATGGAGAGGGGAGGAGGGAGATTAGTCGCCAGCAGAGAGCAGAGAACAAAGGATTACACAGCGGGACGTGTGTAAAAAAAGCGGTATTCAGAGGTTAGAGAGGTCAGTGTCGACTGTCAGAGAGGATAGCCTGGTGATGTAGCTGTAAATTAACTCTTTGTTGTCCTGTTTTGGTGCCTCATCTCTCTCTC